>NW_005843018.1:65650-79581 GCF_000455745.1 Alligator sinensis
TGGTTTCCGCCCAAGTTGGAGGACTCCACAACCATCTGGAGGAGGAGAAGGAGGACTTCACATCTTGTGAAGAACTCTGAGTGCTGTGGAGCCTAACAAACCCAGCGTGTGCCTTAAGAAGGATATAGGGGCCTGATCAACCTCTAGCCTCTCCCCATCGCCGCCTAATCCCTCGACGTACCCTTCCCTGCGCGCTTTCGTTCCACGGAGCCTAGCAAACTCCGTGTGTGTGTGTATCCAGAGCTCTTTCCGAGTTATTTCAAGAGGCTCGAGTTTTTCTACGGGTCTTGTTCGTACGAGTTTTATAACTGCAACTTAAGCGAAGTTTTCTCCTGCCTGCACCGCGACCATCTACGGTGTAAGTAAAATAATCTTTAATCAACCGCTACGTGTCCGTGCCTAATTCTAGTCCGCCGGCCTGCATTCCCCGACCCATGTGCCAGGGCTGCTGGCCACAGCCCGCCGCGCGCCCCCGAAAGCCTTGGACTGCTCCCGGCTTGCACATCTGGGAGAAGAGAAAAGCATAACTAAGCATAACATAAATACCAGCCTATCTCGCTCTTTCTTTCTCTTTATCCCTGTGGTCCACATGAATCATAAGAGGTTTCTGATGCCATCCATTTCTTTCCATAGGAATTCATGGCTTGTTTGTCTCTTTGTTTGTTGTTATATTATTATTAGATATAATTTGACATCATAGAAGTTTTATAGTAATTTGGAGGAAGACTTACAGTGGCAGCTATGTGAATAATGGATTTATGGGAAAGGATAAAACTTGCCCATTCAATAGATGCTTCCCCAGACTAAAGGAATCATTTGAAGTAGAAGACTTCCAAAGGGTCTCTAACATTGAACATCAAAAAAGTAGCATTCCAGCAAAATACTTGAAACCCCACTGCATCTGGTCTAAACGACATTAATAAGCAAACTAAATCAAAAAGAAAAATGATAATACTCTGTATTTTTTGACAGAATGACAAGCAAAATCTTACCAAAATGTACAAGCATTCATATTGACCGTTTAATTATCATGTAAATTACTTTGTTTCAAGAGAAATATCAACTAAATCATTTTGTATGGTTTTTTTTTTAATCTGTAACCAAATATAAAATGTAGCTCTTACAGCTATTGAGTCATTGCTGTTTATTGAATTATATTTTGGCTGTATTAAAAAGTAACAACTACTAAAAGTTCAATGTTTTGAATATTAAAAAAAGGAAATAGTTGACATAAAAGAATAAGGGCCTGGAAAAAATGCTTTTCCCATGTATTAGGCTTTGCCAAGGGAGAACAAAAAGCCTATAAAACCACTAAGTATTTGCCTCCCTCAAACAGAGAAGCAGCCAAAAACTTTTTCCCCAAATTTTAGAAAAAAGTACTATTCATCCTGAGCCACTGTATGCCAATTTTCACATGGAAACATTTTTTTTCAAGTTATAGGAGAAACCTCTGACAATAGAGGTTTATAACAGCAAATACAAGTAACCCTTAATCAGAGCATTATAATCTTCTTAAAATAACCATAGCTATAAACAAATCTAATAAAAAGACCTTCCAGAGCCCCATAGCTACTTCAGAATTTCCTGACATGTTGGTTCTTATTTGGAATTTGATTTCTATGGATTTCAACAGCCAGCTTATTTTCCTGCTAATTATCTGAATGTCACCCTGCTGCTCAGCCAGTATTTTTGCTACTACTATACCTTTATGCTTTCTGTGTGGAACAGAAAATGAAAGAAACCTGTTTCTGAATAAACATTTTTGACAGAATGAAAGAGTAGAAATCTTACCAAAGTGCACAAGCATTTATATTAATCATTAAAATAACATGTAAATTAATTTTGTTTCAAGAGAAATATTGACTAAATCACTTTGCATTTTTTTTTTCTAAATCTCATGTAACAAAGTAGTTTTCATAGAACTGGATTTAGGCAATTAAAAAGGGAATACATTCCAATTATACATAATCAATACACTCCAGTTTCATATCTTTCCTATACATCCAAGCAATTATCTATGAACATCAACTGTGCCATTTAGGTACAATTCAGCACTAGAAGTGATATAGCCATCAGTTTAGAGACAGCACCAAGACACATTTTACTGTGCACCACCGCAATTTTTTCCTGGCCCTTAAACTGGCAGGCTAAGATGGAAAGACATCCTTTTTACCCCTACTTCACCAGTACAGCTACAACAGGGCCAGGCAAAATCTGGTTCTCAGTGATTTAGTTCAAGCAAGATATAAAATCATGAAGCCCATCAAAAGCACGCAAGTTCTGTGTCCTTAGAGTGGCTGTTACTCATCTCTCACCTTTCTGTAATATTTCAAAGCAGCTCAATTAAAGTGATATTTAATAATGTCAATTTAAATATTCGTCCTTTAAAAGATTTGTGATAGAAATTTCCAATCGAGTTGTATAAAACATTGGGTAATCCCTTCACCTCTATGCAAAGGATTGCCCAATAACATTGTAGGCATTCACAACCAGATGGATCAATTTGGTATTGGGGATTACACATTTAAAAATTTAAGTTTCCTGTATCTATTTAAATGATCATTCTATATCAATTCATATCCATCTATATGCTAAACTACTTATATGTTGCCACTAAATAATTATATATTGTAAAGGCAGAGGCGAAAGAAGAGTTATATAGTTTCACCATATGTTTTTTAATTACCTTCTCCAAATGGTATAAAATGTGACTCCACCACAGACTATAATGAGGCCAGAAAACAAATGTTGCTGAAGATGTTGCAGTCTCAAGCAACACGGAAAAATTGTAAACAGATTATTATGGAAAGAAATTCTTAGAATACAGACAAATAAGCCCATATTTATTACTTTTGCAAAGCTTTTTGAACTACATATTGAAATTAGCTAGCCACTTACCATTAATCATTATTTATTAAGTGTATTTATTTATTAAGATTCATTTATTTATTAAATTAATTTGTGTGAGCTCAAGAAACGATACTAAATTAGCTATTTTGAAACATTACCTTAGGAACATCTTAATAAGACAGACATGATGGATGAATTATTTTAGCCCTTCATGCTTCATTCTCTGGACTATCTCCTGCCTTGTTCAAGATTTTGTCTACACTAAAGATTGAACTCCATACTAATTCATTGCTTATTAGATATCATGTGATAACTAGACACTCCACAAACATCTGTCCCAAAATACAAATCTCTGTCATTTACACTAGGCTCAGACTAAGGTAACTGTCCATATCTGTGGAGCATCTGGACTAGTACATGCAAATATGTTAGCTAAGTGGCAATCAGATAATTCCAGTTTAGACATGTTCTACTATGTGAAGCAGAAGCACAAAGTATACGCTTCTTATCTAAAACACATTGCTGCTTTTCTTCTCATAACCCTCATTCCTGGATCTGTTCCGCTGTTTTCATCAAACAGACAAGAAATACATGGCTGTGCAAATTATAGCGGTAGCCCTATGGGGAACTTGAGAACTTTAGCTTGGAAACATGCCTCCCTGAGTAGTTCTTAATCACAACTAATTTTAAAAAGAACATTATAGGCATAGCTTTAAACAGCCCTACCTTAATCTAGCTATGACCATTTGATGCTTTGCTGTTCTTTTGTGCATTCAGCCCTTGTGCTGTTGCTGCTGCAACACCTCCTGAATACAACCATCCTCATGATTTCGCTACTGCTTATACATGTGCGGGCTGGGAGCGACCCGAGCCCTTTTCCGTGCTGCACGCGGGCTGTGGCCAGCAGCCCGGGCACGCCGGGTCGGAGAGGGAGGCCGACGAGCTGGAATTAGGCACAAACGCTTAGCGGTAGTTTTAAAGATTGTTTACTTACACCAAGATGGCAGTGGTGTAGGCTGGAGAACATGCTTGAGTTGCGGTTACAGACACAGACAACACAGACGGTCTCATGGAGGTTGCTAGGCTCCACGGAACAGAGCTCCGGATGCTCTGGGTGAACGAGCCACCAAAATCAGAATCGTAGGTACGTCTTATAAAAGTCGCGCTCGAAGATGGGAAGAGGTGGGCGATGGATCAGGTCGCCAAACTCCTCTGAATCTCACACAGGGTCTCTATTACCCTGCCGTGTATTCAGAGTCCCCACGAGATGGATGTGGAGTCCTCTTCGGCTTGGGCGGAAACCGCTCAAGCCTCTTATATGGTTAACAGGCCAATCGTTAGCCGCCACGTGGGAATAATTTAGAACTAACCAATAGCGGGGAACGAATTTACATACCAGTGGTGGGAACTCTTTTGCACCGTGCATTCCTCTTGCAACATGAGCAATGCACTCTGCAAAAGAAGCTGCAGAAAAGGCGGGAAACTCGTCCCTGCACCGGGGTTTTCCTCTGCAACAGGAAACTCTCCCGTGCAATGAAGCTGCAACTTGGCGGGGATAATTCTGGTGCCGAAGCACACACAAAATCATGCCTTTGGGTCATGACAATACAATCCATCCTCACTCTGATGTGCAGTCAGGGCATATGTTCTGCTCTTTGGCCATGTAATACATCTTCATTGTGTGGGGATCATGATGGGTGGATTTACTGTCTCTTCCCTGCATTGGAAGTGAGAAGAGGATAGGAAGTGTAGCAAGAGATACGATTAGCTAAAATACTCTCCAACTCTCTTTGAAGTAAAGGACAATAAGAAGTTCTTGTTTAGGTATGTAGGCAGTAGAAGGAAGCAAATGGAAGTGTGGGACCCCTGTTTAACACCTTGGGACAGCTGGTAACCGACATTCATGGAGAAAACTAACCTTCCGAATGCCCACTTTGCTTCGGTATTTCACCAGACCACGTGGAAAGTCAAGCAAGATAAGGCTCATAGGGGACACGATGGGACTGACAGCCTCCCCACTGTGGATGGTGAGTGGGTGCAATACCAACTAGAAAAGCTAGACATTGACAAGTCAGCGGGACCAGGTGGATTCCATCTGAGAGTGCTGAAGGAGCTGGCCGAGGTCATCATGGAACCCCTGGCAAAGCTCTTTCAGCATTCGTGGTGCACAGGGGAAATCCCTGAGGATTGGAAGAAGGCCAACATTGTGCCCATCTTCAAGAAGGGGAAGAGGGAGGACCCAGGCAACTATAAGCCAATCAGCCTAACCTCCATCCCCTGCAGCTGTAGTAGGGCCAGTCTCCATGGGGCAGGCAGGTGACAGGGTCCTGTCCAGGGCTCCAATGCACTGGGGAAATTCCAGAGCACGGAATGCCATGACCACCCCCTCAGGGCCATTGACGTGGAGTACTGTGTCACCGAGCACATCTTGGAGAGCACTGCATAATTCCAGGATGGCCTCCCCAGCAGTGGGAGCCTTCGCCCATGGTGGCCTCGCCCATGCCAAACAGGTGACTGATGTATCAGAAGCTGGCGGGCATGGCCAGCTTCACCAGGGCAAGGGCCAGCTGGGTGTCCATGGGGAGGGCCAGGCACAAGCCGTTGTCCTGCTGCTCTAGGTGGGCCCAGAATTGCTGAACATGATCCCAGAAGATGGCCCAAGTGAGCCAGAATGTATCTAGCTACTGCTCATCATCCTAGGTGTGATGGACATCATGCCACCACCAGTCCTGGCTGGCGCTACGGGCCCAGAGCTGGTGGCGCTAGAGGCTCAGGGAGGTGATGGATAGAGGCCCAGGGAGGTGATGGCAACCCCATCAGTGGCATCCTGGAGACCCTCATCAGTGTCCCTGCTGGCAGCAGCTGCGCAGTTGTGGTGGAGGCCCTGGGACAGCACACTGCAGCCAGACAGGTGGTTGTTGTGTGTGGGGGAGCCAGGTGGGGCGAGACAGCCATGGCCCAGGTGGCAGACAGCATGGCAAGTGCAGCAGCCAGTGCGGCAGCCAACAGGAGCATGGGGCACCGGTCGTTGCTGCCAGGGGCAGGGGCTAGAGCAGGCATAGCACAGGAGGCAGAGTAGCCAAGGAGAGAGCTGCCATGTGCTGCCCTTGTGCTTGGCATGCTGCTCCTGGACAAGGGGCTGGACAAAGAGCAGAGAGTGGGGCTGGCTTTTAAAGATGCCTTCCAGGTGCTGGCAGCTGCAGCCAGGGCCTTGAGCTCCCCCCTGTGGCAGCAGAGGCCCACTGCAGGACTGCAGGAAATTTAGTGCAAAGAGCAGCAAATCTGCTTCTTATCCCGATATGTGTAGACACCTGTCTGAAAGGGTTTACACCAGAATAATTTAAACCAGAGTAAATTTAAGCCAAATTAAATCCTTGTGTAGACATGCCCTATAATGTTTTACCTTATCTTTATAAAAAGTCAAAGAGCAGATGACTAACACAATTATCATCAAGGACAAGTCAGTATACAACCACATGTAGGGAAGAAACAAATTAGAGATTACTGAGATAAAATGGATATTTTCATATCAGAAAGGCCTGATTGACTGTTTAAGGCACTGACTGATTCTATAGAGATAAAGTGAAATCCGAGAGCAGTGGAAGGGGGTAAATACAGTGGTCATCTTTAAAATGGTAAGAAAGAGGAGGGCAGAGCAAGGCAGGAGGCAGTGCACTGCCATTGTGAAGCCAGGTCACCTGGCTGTGTGTCAGTCTTTAGGTTAGGGATAGGGGTTCCATGCCAGAAGAAGTGATAGGAAAGGGTTCCATGACTAGGAAGTTTGAAAACAACTGGACTACAGAATACAATAAAACAGTCAATTTTTAAGCCGCGGATGAAAAGGTAGTAAGGAATAGTCATCATGGATTTGTCAAGAGCAAAACCTGTCTAAGCAATGCAATTTCCGTAACAAAATATTGGGTGTTGTGGATGGGAAGGCAGAGGACTATAGATGCAATATACTTTATTTTAGTCAGGCTTGTATTACTGTCTCTCAAAACATCTTTCATAAATTAGCAAAGAAAAATGGTTAAAGATGAAGATAAACTGGTGTATAACTGACTATGAGGTGGTTAACCACTGGACCAGGCTACCAAGGGGAGTTATAGAATCTCCACTTGGAAATTTTCAAGAGCAGGTTAGACAGCCACTTTAGTCAAGGATGGTTGTACTTTGAGGAGAGCACTGGACTAAATGACCTGATGAGGTCCCTTCCAATCCTAGTTTCCTATGATCCTATGAACTTGGAGGAGTTAAATCCACGTCAGTCAGTTTTATAGAATTCATTACTTTCATTAATGACTTGGAAGGTAGAATTGAGTGTAGACTCATTAAATGTACATGACACTTATCTACATGGGGTAGCAGTTATCTTAGAAGACATGTTTAGGATTAAAAATTACCTTAATAAATTGATAAATTCTGAAATAAATGGGATTAAATTTAAGAAGGCCAAATGTGAAGTATGTGAAGTAGGAAGGAACAGCTACATTCACAAATGTAAATGGGAAATGATGACTACAGCACTTCAGAAAAGAATTTCTGGTATATAATGGACTGGACGCTAAGTATGAATCAACAGTTTAAAACTGCTTAGGGAAAAAGCAAATAGTCCACTGTGATGTATTAACAAAAGTATCCAATGTAAGACATGGTAAATTATTCTCCCACCTTAACCAGTGCTGGTGAGACCTCATCTGTGTTCTGTATTCAGTTTTGGGCACCGAACTTCAAGAAAGATCATCTGGGATGGTTTAAACAGGAATGATCCTACCCTCAGAAGAGGACTGGACTAGATAATCTCTTGACATCTTTTCCAGCCCTATTTTTCTACAGTCCCAAGATCTGGGAAATACAATGATGAAAAGACAGCTGGAATGAGAGAAAGCTCAGATAATAGTGTTGTTCAATTAACAAATGAGGGCATTTTTAGAATGTGGAGCCTCTGGCCATAAATAATATATTGTTTTTTGATCTGCTGGCAAACAGAATTGTGTCAGTTAGACAGATCCAATCCCTCTCATATAAAACAGAATTATGTGAGGCAAAATATGAAACAAAATCACTATTCACTAACAGAGGAAATTGTAAGAGAATATACTGTGTGAGTAGGCCTTTACCTCAGAATAATAGCCTGGAGACCTTGGTAATATGCAGCAAGGGACCTTACATATCGGTGCCAAGTATCTCCCAGTTATACAAAAGGAAATTCCTTTCAGGCCAAATGTAAAAGAAGACATTTCCCAATGGAACAATGGAAGATAATAAATCAACAGAACTGCCGCCTGCAGGAGTTAAACACTGGGATTAAAGGAAAATGTCCATCCCTTCCCAAATATTTTCCTTTAATGCTAGATTAGAAAGAAGTGAGCTGTGCTGACACTTTTAATTACCTAAGATATGCTCCATCACGGATGGTGCCTACATACATTTAGGGGAGGCATCCTAACTCATGGTGCTTTACTCAAAGTGCTCTGAGATAAAGCACCACTGAACCCAACAGATGTTTGCCTGTTGGGATGTGGGCGCTCGAGCCTGCCTGTACTGGCTCTGGCCGGCAGGCAGGGGCACTCCCAGGAGGCTGCAAAATAGCCTTGCCCAGCCTCTCCCCAGCCTTGTCTCCCTAACCTCCAGCTCTGGCCAGGGCAAAGCTGAGCCAGCAGCTGTGTGCTCCTCCTATCAAGAAGCTCAGACAGGTGTGGCAGAAGTGAGCCCCACCCCCCCATCTCTCTCACACTGCATTTTAACCTGGCCCTACTGATTTAATGGCTGTATTTGACAGTTCTACCTCATCTCATCCAGTTAGTTATCTAGAGGTTCCAACATCATGCCTTAGGGCAGTATTTTCTGCACCTGCTTATAGAACTAGTTACCAATATATATCTGCCTTTCCCTATCTTTCATTACTTAAAAAAAATTAGAAAAAATACTATTATTATTATTGGATACAGACCTGATGTGTCCCTTGCTTTATCCTGTATTGAGAAAATAGTTATTTCATAAATCTTTCCATACGTTCACTCTCTACACTCATACAGCATGCACAAGGTAAAGTAATACAGGCATAATTTAAGTAGACATTATACATTGGTCCGATATTGGATCAGTACCGATATGAAGAAGACTGGCTGTATCAGATATCGGCCTGATGGGGCCGATAATTTTGCCGATAAATGCCCATTGTGCATGCAGCTGCAACACAACACAGCATGTAGGCTCAGCAGCATGGAGAGCCGCCTCCATCTGGAAAGTCCGGTGTGGTGGAAGAGGACGGGAGAGGGAAGGGGCATGATCGAAGCCCCCTGCGATGAGGGAGAGGGCAGGGGCAGGTACTGCCCAGGCAGGACAGGGAGAGCAGAGCCATGGCTCATGGGGCTCCCGCCACTGCTTGCACCCCACGAGGGCATGGGAGGGGTGTGCCCCCTGGATCTGTGAAGCAGGTTGCAACCAGGACTGCATGAGGCTCTTCTCGCCAGGGGCTGAGTTCGGAGCGGGTGCTAGAGGTGCTGGGAGGATGCTGCATCCACCCCAAATTTTGCCGCCACTCCGCTCCCAGCACTGCTGCCACCACCAAGCTCAGTCCCAGCTCTTCCTGGCACATGGGTGGAGGCAAGGCGTTGAGCTGGGGCTGCCCCAAGGAGCAGTAGCACTGAGAGCAGAACGAGGACGAAATTTGGGATGGATGCAGGATCCTCCCAGCGCTGCCAGTGCCCGCTCTGAGCCCAGCCCCCACTGAGAAGAGCCCCACGCAGCCCCAGCTGCAGCCTACCCCGGCTCATGCTGCGCTGTGCTGATCTGGGGGACACACACAGCCCCTGCCCTCCCAGGGTGCAAGCAGCAGTGGGAACCGCCTCCCTCGCCCCAAGAGCTGTAGTTTTCCCCCGCCCCATTCCTCCTGGGCAGCACCTGCCCCTGCCTCCTCCCTCACCAGGCGGGTGATCATCTGCCCCCTCCACACCCCTTCCCTGCCCCTTCCCCTGCTCCTGCCCCTTCCACCACACCAGACTTACCTGGAGACAGCTGTATCGGAAATTGAATCAGTATTGACTGATATGCCTCCTTAAATATCGGCTATAAGTATCGGCCCCAAAAATCTCTATCAGGGCACCCCTAAATTTAACTCAAGGTAATATTTGAGACCCAAACTAATAGAAAATTATTTGCTGCAGACTTTTTAGTCAGAAATTAGAGTGAAAGATAACGTTTCCTGCTAATTTATTTTGACCAGCAATATCTATTGAGATCTAGTAAAGAAACAACAGTCATGTAGCTGGTACACGTGTACAGTAAGTTACTTTGTATCTTTATTTAAATATTTTAGAGTCTGATTCTCCTTTGCATAGGCTAGTGACAGAAAATACAGCTTGGAAGGAACCATAAGAAGTCATTTAGTTCATCCCCTTGCCCTAAGGCAGGCCTGTCCAACTAGCAGTCTATGAAGGGTTAACATGTGGCCCCCAAGCTCTCACCCAGCCAACACTACCATTGTTGCTCCAGATGTAGCAGCACTTGTAATCCTGGGGCTCCCTCTCCCTCCTTCAGTTTATGCTGCCTGGTTCAACATATCACAACATGGGAGATGGCAGGGGGGTATGCGGAATGGGGGAGGGCAGGGCACTATGGAGCAGTGCACAGTGCTGGGAAAGCCGGTGTCCTAGAGGGTCTGTGTGGCACAGTACAGTGAGGTGTGACCAGGCATTCAACGGTGATGCAGGATGGTGTGTGCAGGACAGCAGGGGAGGGCGTCAGCCAGCCTGCCCGCCCACATGGTGCAGGGGAAGAAGGAGCATCTGTGCTGGGGGTACACACAACATGTAGCCTGGGGGGCCTGTGGCCACTCCAGTATGCAGCCTGACAGGTGTAGTCATGGAACATGCAGCCCCTGGCCATTTAGAAGTTGGAAAGCCATGCTCTAAGACATGAGCATCTATACCTAAACCATTCTGACAATAAAAGGAACTCAAATTTTAAGTCAGTAGAGTCACAATAATATAAATGTATAAATATGGTATGAAAAAGTGTTTTAGGCCCTTGACATGTCTTTCATTGTGGCAAGAGGATGCTTATTTACAAATGTTAACAATATAAATTACATAAAGCTTCCTACAGCAAGCACCATTAATCAAAACCACAATGACACGTGGTAGATATATTATCAGTCATAGTGTCAGAAACCTAAAAGATATATCTCCCAACAGTAAGACAAACAAATATGCTTCATAGTTGTGCCTACAGTTTGCTAAATGTAAGCTGTGGTAGATCAGAAAGCCTGAGGAATGCTTAAAGTCTTGAAAATCAATCCTTAGGGACTGTAGATGGATGGAAACAGAAGTTCATTGGGAACTAAGTCTGGAATGAACCACAATAAATATTCACTCCTCTGTTGACCTATGGCACAATAGTAAAACTTCTGAAAAGGGCAGTGATATCATGGTAGAAATAACCACCAGGATAAGGATGCTGGTGGAAGTATCAAATACAACCTTGATGGTTCTTATTTAAATGTTTAAAAAACAAAGAAATATGACCAACTTAAAAATCAGCAGACCACATTATGTACACATTACCTGTTGTTCTTAATAATCAGGGCAGGGCAGAGAATGAGAACAACTCTGTCAAATAACAGCATCCCAAATTATTCTAAATTTTCAAAATTAACATCAACACTTCAGCTTTCACCCAGCAAGACAGCAAAGAAGTCTGAGGTTTGAGCAGAAGCATTAACTGCACATAAGAACCATATTACATAGGACGCAGGCAGCTGTGTTCTGGAGTCATAGGAGGTTTTCAGGAGAATGATTAAGTAAACATATTACTGAAGTCTAGTCTGGGGGTGGCAGATGCATGGACAATCCAAGCTGGGCCTGCATTAAAAAGAAATTGTAGATAATAAAAGACACTAGAGACCTCAGCTGCTAATAAGATCCCAAGGCAGCTAGCCACTTCAGCAAAAATGAAAAATATATTTTCAGTAGATGGTGTATGCATTACCTTTCTGATTCCCCTAAATGCTTCCCTTGGCTAATAAGCAGCATTTCTCCATTAACCAAGCTGAGTTGCAGCCAACTCACTTTCATCCACATCTCTAACTTGGTCAACAACTGGAAAAGTGATTAGAGTTTTCTGTCTAGGTTTTAGGAAAAGGATATATAGAATTGAGAAGCAACAGTATATTGATGATAGTGTAGCTGAAATCTCTCATAATTTCCTATTTCCTATTATTTATAGTACATGATGCCTTCAACCTACAAAGTATTCAGTACTGCAAAGTGATGACTTCTTATAATGGTGCCCATCAAATATAGGCTATTCAGTGAAAATGTTTTGCTGGGATTTTAATTAATAAAAATCAAGACTAATTAAACATCTTCATTTTTTTTAATTGATAAAATTATGAGAACATTTTACTGATTTTTCTTTACCAGACCTATTAATTATCATCCATTTTTATAAGATATGACATAGTAAATATGTGTATAATTACTTTGAAATTTTTGTTCTATTGATTAAATTATTGCATTACTGAATATTGCTATACTGTACTATTGAACAGAGGACAACTAACAGGGAAGAAAGAGTTTGTGAGTTTTCCTGGGAGCTCACTTGGAAACAGCAGAGGTTTAAAAAACAAAAAAAACAAAAAACAAAAAACAAAACCAAACAAAAAAAACCCACAAATAAAACACAGGAATGAGAAAGCACAGATCTTGTCTGTGGGATAACCAAGGCGTGTTTCAGTACAGAGCAGTGCATATGACCAGTGAAGGACCAGCTACTGTAACATGCAAATGATGTACTATATTTGGCTATGTATGGACGTTCCATTTTTACCAGGAGAATCACTGTTCTTCAGTAGAAACCAGAAGTGTACAGACATCTAGGCTTTTTCTCCCAGACCAGGAGGAGTGGAGCCAGAGGAAATGTTCCCATGCTTTCACAAGATAGGATTCACCCTGGTCTTCAGAAGCCACAGGGGGCAGCTGAACCCACACACCTGTAGAGGGGAGGGGAGGAGAAGCCACCAGCTGTTCCCCACTGCTTCTCACACCAGAGTTCCCCGTGTGAGAAACTTTGCTGCAACACTCCCGGCACTGGGCTGCTGGACACCAGGAGCTAAGCTGTACTGACCAGTGAAGCCCCATGCTTGCTTCTCACACTGGAGTTCTCAGTGTGAGAAGAAGGCAAGGGCTTTGTCCTGCTGCTCCCTCTGCTCCTCTCCCAATGCCCAGAAGTCCAATGGTGGGAGCAGTGCTGTCCCCTGCTGACTTTCTCTTGTCCCCAAACCCTGCCACTCAGCTGAGTGGCAAGGGAGGCAAGGGGAAGCTGGTCAGTGGCAGTGGCAATGCGTAGGGGGTGCATGTGCACCCCCTGAGAGCGCTGGTGCACCTCCTGACAGGCCGCACTTCCCGCTTAAGTGATGGTTGAGTGCGGGGCAGGCAGGAGCACCAATGCCCCGCCCCCGTGAGTGCCAGCTGGGGAGTGGGAGTGCCGGATGTAGCACCGCAGTTGCTTTTGGGAGCACCGCAGCCGCTTCCCGGTCAGTGAGTTTTGCCACGGGGGGACTCCCCCAGTCACTGACTGTCTCCCCCACACTCCCCCCGCCCCGACTACGGTGGCACCAGGCACCCATGGTAGGTAGGGAACTGGGCTCTGCAGCTCTATCCCTGGGGCAGTGGGACAAAGCCTTCTCCCACTTCTCACACTGGCACCCATCCCACCTCAGCCCCGCAACCCCAGCCTCAGCCCCAGATAAAGGGGGTGGATGGAAAAGCCATGCTGGCTAGCTCTGGCCATGGCCCCCACCAGATGAGTGACCAGAAAAGCAGAAAACCAGGCAGACCCTGGCTGCATTCCCCATGCCCGAGAGGAGAGACAGGAGTGTTTAACCACCCTTCCTGCCCCACCTTTGCTGCTGCTGCCCTGGCTGGCTCTGGCCACACCCCCCACCATATGAGGGGCCAGCGGAGCAGAAAGCCAGGCAGACCCCAGCTGGGATCCCCATGCCTGAGAGGGGAGACAGGGGACTTTAATTCCCCTCCCTGCCCCCACTTTGCCTGAGGCACTGCTCAGGCATCTGGCCA
>NW_005843018.1:79595-80884 GCF_000455745.1 Alligator sinensis
GGGCAACCCTGACAAGGGCTGCTTCCACCTTCCCCCTCCATTCACACCCCAGCTGGGGTCCCTGCAGGCCAGGGTGAGGGTTTAAACCCCTCCCCAATCGTACTTAGCAGCTTGCCAGGGCCTGGACAATCCCCCCCACCCCTCCCCCATTGTCAGCTTCCCTCCAGCTTTGCGGCTCCTGCCAAAGGGAAGGGAGGGCTCACTCCAGGGCCCCCCAGCTTCTAGTCTGAGCCACTGCAGTCATGTGGCTACATTTCCAAAATCAAAAGTGAATTCACTTGCAAATCGGTTCAGTCTACACAGGTTAAACTAACCTGCAAAGACTGAATCCAGTTCAGGCTTAGGCTTTTAGAATGTCCGTACTTTGCCACCAAGACTGGGAACAGAGCAGAGGAGCAGCTGCTCCTGACTTTGCCTGTTGCTTCTCTCCCCTCCTAGACAGGTCTCCTGGAAAAAGTGCCCAGCTTGGAGCATGGTACTAGGGCCTGTACCTCTCCACTCCCTTCCCCTCTTGGACTGGTCTGGGATAGGATGGGAGAAAAGAGAATCAGTTGCCACTGGTCCATGCTTGTTTCCCAAGCCAGACACTCTGCCCTTTTCTGGAGGCTTTGCCCCAGTTCTTTTTCTGCTCCACTCCCAAAGACTGGGAGCAGAGCAAAGGAGGCTGCTCCCTCACCTTGTTTCCTAGAGCCCAGTCTGAGGCAGGTGAAGGAATTCTTTCTGTGCTGCTCCATTCCTCCTGGGACCAGGAAAAGTGGAGCAGGCAGTGCTCCCCTCACTTTCCCTTGTCCAGGATCATCCCAGTCTCAGAAAGGCATGGACAGCAGGGGAGAGGGGGAGTCTATACTACTCCCTTTCCCAAAGACTTCTACCAGAGGAAATTCTGGAGAAATTTCCTGCAGTAGAAATTAATGTCTGTGTCTTTATCCAGCTTTTGTCTTCTTTCTGGAAGACAGGGGATACATATTGGGCTGTTTGCTTTTCCACTTACTAGGATCCCAGAGGGCATTCAAGAACAGTATATGCATTTCTATTCCATTCACTCCAATCACTAAAATCCTATTAACGAAAAAAAGAGTGAAACCTCTTTTCCTGTTCTTTCTCCTGTTCTTTTCATAGATTTCATAGATTTCATAGACATTAGGGCTGGAAGGGACCTTGGAAGATCATCGAGTCCAGCCCCCTGCCCAAAGGGCAGGAAGTCAGCTGGGGTCATAGGATCCCAGCAAGATAAGCATCCAGTTTCGTCTTGAAGGTGTTCAATGAAGGCGCTTGAACCACCTCCGGTG
>NW_005843018.1:81580-94186 GCF_000455745.1 Alligator sinensis
CAGGACACCATGATGAGTGACTTCCATCAATTACTACCCTCTGGGTCTGACCCGGAGCCAATTTTCCAGCCACTGGGTCGTGGAGGACCCAAGGCAACAACTGGCTTTTTCTCCAAGAGGTGATCATGGGAAACCAGATCAAAGGCTTTTTTGAAGTCAAGATATATGACATCAATCTCTTCTCCCTTGTCCAGGTGATATGTCACCTGGTCATAGAAGGAAATGAGATTGGTCAAGCAAGACCTACCTGCAACAAACCCGTGCTGGCTATCCCTTAAGATGTTGGCGTCGGCCAGTCCATTAAGGATGGCCTCTTTAATAAACTTTTCTAAGATCTTCCCCGGGATAGAAGTCAGGCTGATGGGCCTATAGTTAGCCGGATCCACTTTCCTCCCTTTCTTGAAGATAGGCACCACATTGGCCTTCTTCCAGTCTTTGGGCACTTCACCAGAGCACCAAGAGTTTTCAAAGATCCATGCTTTTATGTCTTAGTCTTTGGAGAAAGATGAAAGCACAGTACAAAAGTAGGTCTGTTAATGGTTTTCCAGATACCTGATCAAGATGAAATAGGATTTCATGTAGGCATGTATGTACCATGTTGGTACCTAACCGTAGTCAGAGGTACAACTGTAATCCATTGCAATGCATAGGAAGGACAGAGGACAAATTGAAGTTGTGCCTAAGACAAAGGCTACAACTTCACAAGCAGACTGGAACTGGGATTAGAATCCAGCTGAATAAAATGGTGGGTGCAGTAAAGAAGCAATGGAGATTTGGACTGGTTAGGCAAGGAGACTGACTGGGAAATGGGTGCAGAGAGATTGACCAGTTCACAAGCAGAGGGAACCGAATAAAGATAGCACAGGCTAACTTGATCCTGCCATTTGACTTTTCAATCTTAATAATGTTCTTTTAACATTGATATTCTACATAATATAACATAGTAGTACCAAAGAATCATTAATATTGGCAATGGATATATTTGCTCTATTGACATTACTATCAAGTGAAGTAAAGATGCATCCATAGCTTTGCTATTCTGAAACAAAAAAAGATATCCATATACTTTCAAAACATTAGAGAAATCAGACAGGATTTTCTATACTATACAATCCTAGCAACCATGAGTGAGTTTGATCTAACCATAGGCACCAACTCTTTTTTGCCAGCGGGTGCTCACAGACATAAAAAAAACCAAAAAACAGCATAAAGTGCTGCCGAGGTCCGCACATGTCCAGAAGAGGCAGTGTGTTACTTCAACCCAGCTCCGTAGCATCTGTAAAGATCAGGTGCTTTAATGGGGCATTTTTGGCACTTTTATCTACTAGATGATTCAATCAGTTTTAGCTAAAAGCTCCAAAAAGTCCCAATGAAGCACCTGATCTTTACAGCTGCTGCAGAGCCGAGTTGAAGTAACATGCTGCCTCTTCCGGTAAAGCACTTTTTATTTTAACATCTGCAAGTGTGACTCCATCGGTGCTGAGCACCCACTATTTTTTTTTTGGTGGGTGCTTGAGCCCTGGAGCACCCACATAGTCGGCACCTATGGATCTAATTGTTGTTCAAAGTTCTACTGGTTGGTAATGACATTTATGCTAGTAGGGAACACTTATGTTAGAATGAACAGAGCACCATCCAGCACTCAAAAGGTTCTGAAATACTACTTAATGCCAAGACAAAGCAAGAGGAAAAGACAGAACTGCACATCACCTGACAATTTTTCTCTACATGGGGGGACTGCCAGCTAACTACCTGAACTAACATTCTGGACACTCTGTACCATTCAGACATACAAGAAACACAACAAGACCAAGTTATTTGCCCATCTTTTCCCTCTTTTCTCACAGTAATAAATTATTCACGCAACTATTTTACTTTATATGCCAACACACAGTTCATTTCAAATTATGTTTCCAGGCTTTTAACAATTCAGCTGTGATCAGCCACATATTCCATTAAATCATTTTCCTAATTCCTGTGTTCCACATGATACCTTCATCACTTCCATTTCTCACGTACTAACACCTATATTTAATCTCATCTTAACTATTGCATTAAAAGTAAACCCTAAAGCTACAAACAGTTCCTTTCCAGCTGCTGCTGTTGAATTATTTCCCTATGGGTTTCACCTAGCATTCCATCAATGTCCTCTGGCGCTTCAGCCTATATCTCAGGCATTCAAAGCTTCTCAACTTCTTTTTCCCAAAATCTCATAAACTAACACCTTTATTCCCATACAAAACAGCTAACATCTGTGGACAAAAACGTCCAAATGATTTTTTTAAAATCGCTACCCTATATAGTTTTATGCCAGTATACCTTTTAGCAGTTTTTGCATATAATAAATCAATTTCTCTCTTACACGAACTTGTAAGAACCTGTCTCTCTCACAGGAATATTTAATGCAGACAATAAATTCAGATTCAATATAACAATTAAAGTAAATATCATTCATTTATACCAATGATAAAAATAAATCTCTACTTAGCAAAGGAATAATTTAAAAATTATCAGTTACTATATTGTATCCTCAGAAAATGCCATTTTCTTCACGTAAACTATAGCCTTTTGTATGTGCTCTCAGCCTCAGAATACTCACTATATTCATGAATGAAATCTTATTCAAAATCAATTTCTGCTTGATCCCAGTCTACATTTTAAAAATCACACTCAACTGAACTCTTTTAGGATTATAAAGTGACCCTTGAAATAATTTGTGAAATCCTTTTATTGAAGTAGTTATCATTTCTTATAACATAAAGTTAATGATACTTTTGAAAAGAAGCTGATGAAAAGACCTTTACTCAGTTTCAGAGACAGAAAACTAGAATTCTGATACAATTTCAGTTATTATATATCCACAATGCTAATTAAACAGTATAAAGCAGTCTGAATTTGATCACAGAATTGAAGGCCTTATATGTTGTTAACTCACAAGACAGACCAAATAAGCCCATAAATAATCCATTCTCAGAGCTGTAATATCATACTAAAAATTTCTATTCAATGGCAGGGAGAGAAGCTAAATGACCACAAGAATCTTCTGGCAGATATGATGGCTTATCTCTGTGTGTCTGGGCACACACCAAGGTTATTTCAATGTAACCTGCCTTTACAATGGTATGAAATGATGGTGGGCACGTGACATATAGTCCTGCACTAATGACACTTAGGGTGGGGACAAAAATAACTTTTGAAACATCTCCAAGTGAAATGCACTTGAAAACTTTACAGCAGGGAATTTTTTCAACTGGAGGAACATACATATGGCCCCTGCAGTCTGTTTCAAAATGCTACGGTCTCCTCTAACCTCAACAGCTTACTACAGGAGGATGCAGTGACCTGCAACTCTGATCTCTGCTCCCCACTCTCCTCCATGGGGACGGGATGTAAAGGGGAAGAGCAGTGATCCAGAGATGAGAGGTGAGCAAGAGTGGAGAGGGTAGCAGAATCTTGGTTCTCCATCCCTAAATCTCATGAACCTCTCCTCTCTCCCTTGGAGGGGAAGGATAGGGAGGATTGGGACTGGAGAGTCAGGCTAGAGGGCCATGGCAAGGGCTACGGGGCTGGAGGGTCATGGCAGTGAAGGCCCCAAGAGGTCCCAGGGTCTAGCAGAGGGTGGCAGAGAGTATGCCCAGCTTTGGTGCCAGCACCAGCCCAATTCCAGCCCTTTTTCCATGAGTAACAAGAAATGAAACTCTAGAAAATCGTACTTTATTTCAAGAAGTATGCTTTTGGAACATTTCAGCCACTTAGAAAACCTTTCAAATGTCATATATATTTGTATAGCTGGCCCTCTGAGACATTTCAAAGGTTTTTGCAACATTTTCAACTGTTACTTCTGTCCCCACCCTTTTTTGAATCTGCTGTAAACTTACCCTGGGAAAAATTAAGGGAAAATATACACCACTGGAAGTCTTATGTCCATTTTCTACTCCAAGGTAGCAGTTTGCTCATTGTAAACAGGCTATTATCAGATCCCCTGTTGCCTAATAGTAAGTTGCTATAATAGTGCATACAGTTGTAGGTACTCAGAGAGGGATGGTCATCTGTACACACCAGGCACTGGTGTTAGTTACATTAGAGTGAAAAAGCAAAGCAAGTTATACTGCTGTGAATGCTATTTTCCATTTCAATATTTTCTTCAGATTAGTAGAATTGCTTTCAGTAAATGGAAGAGTACGATTTGTATGAAATATTGGATTGGAAGTTTGAACATGCTTCTGCCATTACAAAGTAGACTGGTCAATGTTCTCATATACTTTATGATGAGAGTATCCACTACTCCAGAGTCTCACTTAAAAAAAGTAATAGGCAAGTTGCAATATCCCATCCCACCTTGAATACATTTTCTCTCCATCATACTACTTTTTTCAGCATACATCTGGAAAAAAAGAATGTTAAAGAAAACATAAGACCTTTGTAAAATGAGGAAGGGAACTATATAATGGAGAAGGACTTGGTAAGTACATTTAGTAAGTACTAAACGACTACTACTCTGGACACCCCTACAGTTTACGTAAGCACAACTCTTCTCATATCGGCACATCAAAAACTCTAGATTATGTTCAGTTTCTTCAACTGACTAGTTCAGAGCACCAGCATTAGATAAAACCTCCAAAATATTTATGCTGTGAAGAAACAGAAAAACATATCAAGCACTCATTTCAGCCTTCTGGATTACATCTAAATTCCAATTTGTAGAAAACTTGTCTTCCCTTCCTCTAGCAACCACAAAATCTTTCAGCAGTTAAACCCAGAAGAAACTGAGATAATGAAATTAGTTACTTCAGGATTTCCTACCTACTCTTCATACATCAAAGTCTTCATCACTTGTAAATCACTTCTACCAGAGAGGGAGAGGCTGCTGATAAAAGTGATCTTCCTTACTACTGTCTAATGTTCACCTGTTAGACACTGACAGTTTAAACACAATACCAAATACAACACCAAGTCAATTGCATCACTTACACTTCCTTCTGTATGAATGTGATTCAGCTGTAGATGACCTTAGACAGGTCACTTGCTCAAGCAGATAGGTGGCAGGCCTGTGCAAAGCAGCTAATATTCACTTTGGATTTGGCCAATTCAGGGGACAGTGATTCGATTCAGTGATTCAAATCACTGTCCCAAATCGATTCGGCCAAATCTGATTTGGAGATTCAGCTGCCGCCCAATTGGCCGAATCTCTGAATCAAACAAGCGCCTTCCCTCGCCCACTCTCCCAGCTCCGTCAATGGCTGCTCTGCCCGGTCCCAACATCCCAGCACTTAAAAAACAAAAAAAGCCTGGCACTCATCGGCTACTGTCAGGTGACAGGGGTTGATTCCCACTGCCCCATGCTGCATGGGGGGGCTCTGCTATGAACCCCCATCCCGCACCTGCCCTCCCAGCCTCCCTCTCCCACCCCCACATAGCTGCCTCACCCGGCCCTAGCATCAGCTCTTTGTGGGGGGGGGGGGAAAAGCCCTGCACTCACCGGATCCTGCCAGGCAGGGGGTGATCCCCACTGCCACCTGCACACTCCCCTCATAGCGCAGCAGGAGACAGGGTGCTCAGGGCTAAGGTTCCCGGCAGGACATCACAGCAAGAAGCACAACTTCTGCTGGGCCATCTGTATCACTAGTGCTCCCTGCCACTCATTCACAGCTCCTGCAGTCACACAGCAGAGGAGAGAAGCCTCAGGTACTGGAGCCGGCTGCTTTCCCTGCCAGGGCTGCAGGGAGGGGTGGGGAAGGCAGCCAGCTCCAGCAGCTGAGGCTTCTCTCTGGTGCTGTACAACCCCAGTGGGGAAGGCAGCTGGCTTCAGCACATGGGGCATCCCTCCCATGCTGTGCAAGCTCATGAGAGCAGGGAGCACCAGCGATACAGGGTGCCCAGCAGAGGTTGTGACCCTCATTGTGATGTGCAGCACTGACTGAAGCTGCGCCCCACTGGGCACCTGTGCTTTGAGTGCCCCGCCTGCTGCTGCTGCCACCACCTGCCAGGGCTGTGTACCATGGTGGGGGAAATGTGGAGGGGTCCCCACACCCCCCACCCTCCCTCACACCGCCCAGCCAAGCTCTGTGCTGCTGCTGCCCCCTTGGGTGCAGGCTACGCGCTGCCACCAGCCCCAGCCCCACACTCCACAATCCTGCCCAGCTGCATCTCTGCCTCCACTGCTTCCCTACCTGCTGCCCAGAGCCAGCAAGAGATAGGGGAAGCAGAACAGGTCCCTGAGGGCCAAACAGCCGCCACCACACCTGGAAGCTGCACACTGGCCCACTGGGCCCTTCCACCCACAAGAGTGGGAATGAGGCAATAGGATATATATGGGCCTGTGTGTACATGCGAGTGCCTTGTTCCCACTCTTGGAGACAGAAGGGCTGGGTGGAGCACAATCTGTTGGTGGACTCCGTGGGCCGGACGCAAGTGCTTGGCAGGCTGGATCCGACCCATGGGCCTTATTTTGCCCACCCCTGTTTTAGTCCAATTAGTTGTCACATAAATATCTGAAAATCAATCTTTTTCTTGGGCTGGCAATGAAGCAAAAGAAGATGTGCCCATGTGCATGTGTAGTCTTTGAGGGAGTAGGAAGAGGTAGTGGGACAAGCCAAAAACCAGGATCTCTTATAAAACATATGCTCTGTCTGAGTAGAAATTTCCTGTGTGTTTTTTTTATCTTAATTCCCAAATTTGCAGAGGAAGATCTGTAAAATCCTTTACAGTGTTTCCAGCTGTACAATACAGTCCCAAACTTACCTTATAATCTCTATATAAGTCTGTAACTGTTAAAACATTTTTGTTATCTTCCCTTTATTTCCAACCCAAATGGCATAAGAGTTTAGTCAATGTCTCCACTGAGGTCAAACTTTCTTACAATTTATTATTAATCTTTTAACTTCACACATCCTGTTTGGCATCTTCAGCCTTCTTGTTCCTTGTCCTTTCCAAACTTTGCTCTCTCTTCAGCACTCCATCCACCTACATTACTACGTTCCTATTTCATAGCTTGAAGAGTATCCACTGAAATAACTGGCTGAGTCTACTGGCTTGATCTTGCAACCCTTGTGCCGGCAAAGTTCCCACTGACTTCAAAAGGACTCTGGCCTAAAAAGGAAGGGATTAAAGGAACAGTAGTGAAAAGTATTGCTCCCTTTCTGCTATGTAAAGCAGAGAACATTCATCATTGACTCAACTCTAACAAAGTAACAACAGGTTTAAAAATGCATTACCTTCAACATCAGGATGTTAACAAGATAAATGGAATAGTATGACTGACCAACTCAGAAGTCATCCAGAAACCTTTCATACAATATGGGACCCTAATCTGAGCTAAAACAGGATATACGGTGATATGTAAATGTAATGGTTATTGTTAAATTTCTCTGGCAATCCTTTGTAGACTAGAACTTATTTCATTCACATAAGTATTAATGTTATTTGATCCCTTCACATGTTTTATCAGCTATACTGTACAATTCAGAAAAAAAAATTAAAAAGGCATAGAAAATACTTGGAAATCTACAACAGACCAACACCCTAATCTTGTTCACTTGTCATGCACAGAGCCTTACTTGAAAGGGTTCCATATAGACAAGGGGCCATTTGGGCAGAGGGTTTCTGAAGTCTCAGTAGTCCAAACTTAAAAGCAAAATTCACCCAGAAGCCAGTGTAAATTCTGCTTATCCTTGGGCTTTAGGACTGGGGAAAGTTTGCCTATAAAATTAACATCTTTAGAAATATAAATCTCATTAAAAGTAGCTGCCTTTTAAAACCAGGCGAGGAAAAATGAAGGTGGCATGAAGTAAAAAACATGTGGCTTCTCTCTCCTCTTGCAAAATACATATTATTTCGCTATTTGCAGAAAATAAAATCAATTGACTATAACGCACAATGTATTTATTGTGTACAGTAACCACTAAAATTAATGTTTGTAATTTAACAGCTGATTGTTTATAGAACATTTATTTTAAACAAATACAATTTAAATACATATTTATACCACACTCTGCTTTAGATCTTAACCTTTGCAATCTCACATGAACTTCAACGGAAAGATCAGTTATATTTATAGCTATTTTTACAAAAGCAATTCCAACAAGAAAAACTTATGGAAACAGATTATATATTTATATTTTTTTAAAATCCTACCTACACTAAGTCCTTTCTAGTTGTCTACACACTGAGTTAGACAGCCAATCAAGGCATCATAGATCCAGATGAAATGAGGGTTGCATTTGATTTTAATGGGAGCTAGATAGCTAAATATTTTTTTAAGATTTGAGCCTTAGTCCATAACATCACTATCAGCAATACTATGACATCTTCCATAGTCATAAAATCAGTCACAATTCCAACTCCCGTAGCTTTAAAAAACAATTACAACCCAAGCCTCAGGGAATGCAGTTCTTCATTCAACCTAGTGTTTCCTATGACTGTGGACCAACCAATGATGTAGATTTGCATGGCCCATCTAGCTGTCTAGATGACAACTCTAAATCTGTGACAGAAAACCCACTAGGCAATACCTCTCAACACCAGTATGTGTTAAGAAGATGTAGTTATGAGTAGTTACTCCCTACTACTCTTGATTGAAAGGCTGTTCCAGAACTTCACTGCTCTGATAGGAAATGTTAATTTCCAACCTATTCTTTTTTTCATGAGCAATTTATTTCCATTTTGGTCTTGAACATTATTACAATTCTAGCTGAAACCCACAAAACATTTGCGATTAATTTTTTTATTGCAAAAGTATTTCTTTAAACACAGGATTTTTAGTTATCCTTTGACCGAATACTGTACCAGAATCAAAACTTCTCACCCTTGAAAGGAACCATCCCCACCAACCTCCTGCTGCCTTCCCGGAGCAGTCAGCCCATTCCCAGGCAGTCCTAGGTGGCAAGGAAAGAAATAAAAAGCAGCAAGTGGGCTGATCTTTTTTTTCTTCTTTCTCCCAGAGCCTGCCTGCATCTACCACGGCCAAGGACAGAGCTGGCAGTGAGCTCCGAGCTGCAGAGGACCCCGGGGCTTCCCTCCACGGCAGCAGCACCCACACGCTGGCACCCAACCTGGGTGGTCCTGGAGGGCACTGCTGCCATGGAGAGAAGCACCAGGGCCTCCCACAGCTCAGGGCCCACTAGCAGCTCCCCCCCAGCCCCCGGCTGCAGAAGTGGGTAGGCTCCGCAGAAAAAACAAAAGGATCGGACCCCTCACCATTTTTTCTTTTTTTTTCCTCCTTCAGTGAAGCCTGCTGTCTGTCTGTCCAGACAACTCTGATTGGTTGTTTCAGTAGGCATTGTGACTGGCTGTCGAGACAACCAATCAAAGTGCTCCGGACAGACAAAATAAGCCTATTATTATTATAGATTTTAGCTTAAATAGCTCTTCTCCTTGCTTGATGTTAACCTTTACTGATTTGTATTTCCTGATTGTAATATTATCCCTTCAGCTTTCATTTTGCTAGACTAAATAAGATGAGATGATCTGGACTCTCCTCACCTGTTAGACTCCTCAGTCTCCTCTAACCTAACTCCCTCTCCACACCTGCCCCAACTGGAATACTGCTTTCTTGAGCAGGAGTGAGCAGAATTCAGCACAGTGTTCCTTATAAAATGCCTCATACAATGATATGCCTCCAATTGAATGTATATCTCCTGACACACAATATTTATCTTTTTCATGACTGAATTACACGGGTGGTTCACAGCTATCTTGTTATTCTGTAGTACCCACAAGTCCTCCCCCACACCCACCCCAAGTCATTTTCAGCCAAGGAGCTCCCAGTTCATAGCAGATGTTCTCACTGCCATTATATAATTTATAAAATAATTTCATCACTTTTCTATAACTCTGGTCCTCAAGGTCATTCAGTTCTCTCTGTACTACCCTGAGCTAACTTCACATTATTAACACATTTCATTAATACATATGTTGTGCCAAGGTCATTTATGAAAATATGAAATAAGATCCATCTCAAAAATCAGGCTCTGCTGGTTAAACTCCTCCTAGTCAGACACTTCCCCTCTCAGCACTATCTTTTGTCACTGCCTTTAGTCAGTTCCTTACCAGTTTTATAATTTTGCCCTAAACCCCATCTTATCCAGCTTAACTAAAAACTTCCTGTTGGGCACTGTACTGAATGCTTTACTGAAGTCCACATGGATGAGATCTACAGCACTTACATTGTCTACAGACAATCAGTTATCTTATCAAAGAAAAAAACAGTATTTTGAGACTTGAATCATGAGTGGAGTCCCACGGTGTTATGCATTGTACAAGTATATAATTGGAGACAGTACCTCACCTGAAGATCTTACAGCCTCAGTCACCAGAAAATTAATCAAGTGCAAGTAACAACTGAAGGAAAAGGGGGAAGGAAGAGAATGGCACTGTGACAGGAGTATGACATCATGTAGACTGTGTGTTCAATAGTTTGTTCTTAGTAATTAAATTTTTATGTATTGGATATAAATAAACAACTAAAAATAGCAATAGTAAATTCTACTATGGCTGTCTACTTAACCATCCATGACATGCTTACTTTCTCCCAAGAATTTAGTTCCTCAGGCTAAGTTTCTCAACTTCAGATCAGAATTGACTGTTAGGATATTCAGAACAACTGGTTAAATGGACAATGGGGACACGTCCAGACAGACACACACGTGTGGTGTGTACTGCTTCAAACCTGTTTCGGGCACCACAAACCACACATGGCACATGGGCAAACATATTCTGTGCTGCAAATGTGCAGTGCAGCACCAAAATTTGATACCAGGAACTCCTGGTATCAAAAAACAAACCAGAGGAGTGCACCAGGAGTGTGCACCAGAGCAACTGGAGGCTGGGTCTTCCAGAGAGATGCTCTGGCTGTCAGCCAGAGCATCTCCGCTGCTTTAGGTATCCCCCAGCATGCTGGGAGCCAAGAGGAATGGGGAAACAGCCATTTTCCTGAAGCAGGGCCTTTTGCCCCACACTAAGCCCCACATGCAGGGGTGTGCGCAGCAGCAGAAAGCAGCAGCACAAATTTGTACCACTGCCATCTTTGCCATGGCAAACACACACCCCTACATGTGGCAACTCGCCCAAGGAGTAAAGGGAAACTCCTAGCGGGACTTACTGCAAGTGCTTTAGATACAGCTCTGGAAACTCTAAGCTAGCTTTTTACAAAGCAGTCAGGCCACTATATGTGACATTTCTCATAAAAATACGAGATTTTTAACTTTCCAACACCGGAGACTAGTGTTTTTCTCTTCATAGTGTGTGATTTTTCCCGCCACCAGGAAAATGACCCATATTTTCATTACATTCACACATTGATTTGTCACTGGAGGGCTGTTAAAGGCTGGAACCCATCTCACATCCTGGTGCATACACACAGCTGCAGCTTCACTGGCTATCCCCCATCTCTCCTGCCCAGACTCAACATATCACTCCTTTTTAGCATCAACAGACTTCCTGTGGATCCCACTTCATATTGTGTAGAGCATGGATCATCTTGAACAAGCTCTCTAGAGACAGCGCTTTGACTTTGTAGAAACACAATAGTTCCATTGCTTTTGAAGCTGTTTGTTCTCTGTCAGAGACAGGAAGATTTGGTCAGGATATACCCAAAGTGCTAAAAATGTTTAAAGCTGCCTAAAATCACAGAAGGAGGAAATGCAAAAGTTAGATTGCAAAAGTAACATTAATTCCGCCTGAATTAAGCATCTAATGTAAATATTAGGTATTAGACACACATTACCCAAGACGCGACTAACTGATCAATCATGTCAGTCTCACCTCCATCCTAGGCAAAGTCTTTGAAAAAATTATCAAGGCTCACATATGCGAGAGCCCGGCAGGACAAATTATGCTGAGGGGAAACCAGCACGGGTTCGTGGCAGGCAGATCGTGCCTGACCAATCTAGTCTCTTTTTATGACCAGGTTACGAAATGCCTGGACACAGGAGGAGGGGTGGATGTCGTATACTTAGACTTCAGGAAGGCCTTCGATACGGTATCTCACCCCATACTGGTGAACAAGTTAAGAGGCTGTGACTTGGATGACTACACAGTCCGGTGGGTGGCGAATTGGCTGGAGGGTCGCACCCAGAGAGTCGTGGTGGATGGGTCGGCTTCAACCTGGAAGGGTGTGGGCAGTGGGGTCCCGCAGGGCTTGGTCCTTGGACCGATATTCTTTAATGTCTTTATCAGCGACTTGGACGAGGGAGTGAAATGTATTTTGTCCAAGTTTGCAGATGACACAAAGCTATGGGGAGAAGTGGACACGCCGGAGGGCAGGGAACAGCTGCAAGCAGACCTGGACAGGTTAGACAAGTGGGCAGAAAACAACAGAATGCAGTTCAACAAGGAGAAATGCAAAGTGCTGCACCTAGGGAGGAAAAATGCCCAGCACACCTACAGCCTAGGGAATGACCTGCTGGGTGGCACGGAAGTGGAAAGGGATCTTGGAGTCCTAGTGGACTCCAAGATGAACATGAGTCAGCAGTGTGACGAAGCCATCAGAAAAGCCAATGGCACTTTATCGTGCATCAGCAGATGCATGACGAATAGGTCCAAGGAGGTGATACTTCCCCTCTATCGGGCGCTGGTCAAACTGCAGTTGGAGTACTGCGTGCAATTCTG
>NW_005843018.1:94435-99043 GCF_000455745.1 Alligator sinensis
ACTCTTTCCTGCCTATGCAGGGGGTCAGACTCGATGATCTATTGAGGTCCCTTCCGACCCTAACATCTATGAATCTAAGAAGTGACCTGGCTACACGTAAATTCAAGTAACAGAAAGATAGAACCAGGAACGTGTGTAATAACCAAAATAAGTGTAATAAATTTGTTGTTAGTTCCTATCATGACTTAAATTGAATACATAAGCAGTGCTTCCAAGCTCTGGAGGCTGGGAGCACTGGTCAACTGAGAGAGGTCCCAGCCATAAGAGCACACAGTTCCTCTCCTGCCACCGAGAGCTCTGACCAGCTGACAGGGCCCACTACTGCAGAGGTGCATCCCTGTGGTTGTGAGTCCTGTCAGTGATTGAAGCTCCCAGCCGCAGAGGCATACCAGGCATTCCCATAGCTGGGAGCTGTGACAGCTGTAGGGTGGATAAAAATCAACCATAATTTTTAATAAATAAAAAACAAATCGTATTTTTTTTAATTTAAAACAGATTTTTTATTTGATTGTATTATTTATTTTTTGTTACAACGCTTTTAAAAAAAACAAAACATATAGAAAAATAATATTAATTTAGGATACAATAAAGCTCAAAGATGTCATCATAGAATAAGGTTAAACCTTCTAATGATATACTATTTGAGACAATATATCCATGTAACCTTTTTAGAAAAGTTTTATAAATAGGTCACAACAGGCCATGGACTATATTAGGGGCCCAATCTTATGGGGTTTCCAGAGGCTCCTTTATAGATTGTAAAAATTAAAGAAAACCACTCTGCCCAATGGGACTCAGTGCTCAGTCTAGAAGACCCCATTAAGCATCTCTGTGATGCTTAGTTTCAGTTATCAAACTGGATTTGTCCAGAGACAATATCCTTGTTAACTGCAGTATATGGAGATGAGAGATAATAGACCTGATTACCTACCCATCAGCCCTGTTACCTCTCTGCAAGTTTGTGTACGCAGAGTCAAGCCCTTAGCTCTCTCTAAAAGTTCAAAGTTTCAAGCAGTTAAATGAACAGAGGATTGTTGGGGGTGGAGTAGATCTAGCAAGGAGGAGAAGTCTGGAGATAAATGCAAGAAGGGAGGGGCAGTAGAAACAAAAGAGAAACATTTTGATCAGAATATTCCAGAATCTTGAGGATAAATTTCTGAGTATAACCTCTCCATTGATTTGAGATCTAGTGAGGGAATGGTATGGTAGAAGGGGAAACTTATCGTGGCAGCAGGCTTGCCAAGCCGTGAAAGAGAGAAGAAATCAAAGATGAGAAGAAATCTAGAAGAAAGTGAAGAAAGCCTTAAGCTAATAACCTATGACTACAGCGCTCATTTCATATCCTCTTAATACAGCATGGCAAAAACATCCCCCAGATATCCATGATTAATCTAATGAATTGGAGATAGTTCACCTCCCAATTACTTCACACGTATCTACTTCAATAAATAAAATAACCAAATCGTAATTCAGTTTTCTGATGTAGCTGTAAAATTAATCTGAAAAAATATCAAAATAAATCACTGCTTTAAAAGGTATAGCGTGTATCTTCTAAAATAAACCTACATCTCTCTCTCAGTTGTGAATAATATGTATTAAGGTTGTATCGAACAACAAGAAGGCACTTTTTGTAAAAACAATGACTAAATTGAGGCTTCGTGGCCAGTGATTTAAATCAAATCACCCTGGTCAGCTGACAGGGCTTCCAGCCACAGGAGCAAATTACTGGTGCCGGGGGAGTCAGGAAAGGTGCCGCAGCAATGGCGACATGGCCTGATGGAATCTGATCACACCTCCTGCTATGCACACATGGCATGGCAAGTGGCACAATTGTTGGGATCACACATCAGATCCCATCATGCCGTCTTTTTAACATCTGTTAGTGGCCTGAGTCTATGAAACTGACCATTCACCTCAACAGGCATAAGCTTCATAAATTGCAATGTTTCATCTTTGCTGCCACAGGGACAATTTTTTGGTATCTTCAAAAGGCAGCAAAAACTGCAAATAGCCAATAAATTACTGGGGGCCACCATTTTCTGCGGCTACAGTTTTCTGAGATTTTCACTGTGTAAATGTCAATCAGACACCTTTAAAATTTGTTCCTGAAACCTATCAAACCTAGCCTGTTGGTAGAGGCCCCTGAACCTTACCAGAGACCCTAGCTGAAGCTAGGCAGACGTCAAAAAAGACATGCCTGAAATATTGTCTGAAGGGATTTAACAGTTCAGAACTTTTTTAAAAGTTACATGCCCTAAAATTAAGGAAAGGCATTTGTCATTTGGGATTAGCAAAGTTAGTTTTAGATGTAGCCCAGTTCAAAAAAAGTACTCTTGACATAATATTTGTTATTCGTGTTATTTGTCCTTTTGCAATAGGGAAAATGCTTTCACTCAACTCTTCCAAATTCAGAAACAACTGAAGGGATTTTTATTTAAACTTTCTCCAAAATTCAGGCTTGGACAGACATGATGACCAGATGATAGGCTTGTAATGGAAGTCCTTTTTGCATTTGATTTATATGTATGCAATTAGCTATCCACTGCAATATATTTTTTTTAAAGGTAGGGTAAATTTCAGGTCTACACCAAATGCCCCGTATCTGAAGAGCTTTGTAACTTTTAAGCTGTTTAGATACCACCCAACAAGTCAAATTCCCCTCTGGTAAAATTTTATTGCAGTGTTACCATTGCTTGTGAGCCGCATGATATTCAGTTCACGTAATTAGCTGAGAATTTTAGAATTAATCTACAGAAAGTGAGTTTCTAACTTTCATGGTGGTTAGAAGCTTGACAAGCTTGACAATGTAACCCAAGGGTACCCAGCAGGCTTAGAAGCAGAAGACAAAGTAAATAAACCTCAACCTTATTTTAATGCTATTTTTAACTAACTAAATAATTTACTCTTTCTTAATGTTTTTCAAAAAGATTACAAGATGGATTGCTTGAGATTATAAGGGACAGAGGTAACATAGTCTGCTTGAATAGTGCATGCAGAGGCTTTAAAGGAACATTAAAGCCAAGCCACAAATTCAATGTGGACTCTCCTGAACTTCCTCATGTTTCTTTTGGACATCAAACTCAGGAGGTCCTTTTTGACTAGAAATCCCTCTTTTAGCATCTTTCTACAGACTATGGATACCTCTTTCTATTCTCTTCCAAGTTCCACCTTTCCCTAGCTCCTCACTCACCACTCCACTATCTCTTTTCACTTACCCCTTGCACCAGTGTCTACTTGTTGTTGACAGAAGATGACACCATTACTGGCTACTCTGAAAGGGCAGGCATTTAGTCACTCCTGTAGCTCCCTGGTTTGTGGATCCTCATAGTTACTAAGGAAAACAGAGGAAATGGACATTTCAGATGCTGGCAGACAAAAGACCTCCTGGAGACTGCAGATATCCTCATCCCTGTCTTCTCTTCTGACTGAATCCCTTACTACTACTATACTAATCATTCCTATATCAGCCAGACGGCAAGGAAAGCTCATCCAGGATGGCAGCCACCAACACAGCAGGGTTTACACTCAAGTCTGCACAGAGAGAAATGAAAGTTTAGAGGGGCAAAATTGCCACCCCCCCAGCACCTGACCCTCTTGCCAACCTTCAGCACCTGCATTTTGAGGAGGTGCTGGTAGCTGAGGTAGTGCTTCAATGTTACCTACAGTATTATAGAAATGTTTTGACTTAATTTTGCACACTTTGGGGCTATAGTATAAATGGAGAAGACAGTTGTTTTTGTTTTTTTAATGAATTTTTTGGACTTTGTCTTATTTATTGCAATAAGACAGTGCTTAGCAATACTGTATGGATTTGGTCTAAGACGAGAAAAATGGCTCTGTGGACACAGGAAGAGCAGTGGATATGAGCTTGACTGTAGCAAAGCTTTTGATATGTCCTCCCACAACATTCTTACAAGCAAGGAAGAAAGTCCAAGTTGGATGAATAGACTGTAAAAAACTGGCTGGATCATCTGGCTCAAAGGGTAGTAATCAATGGCTCGATGTCTAGTTGCCAGCTGATATCAAGTGCAGTGCCCCAGGGGTTGATCCTGGGGCTGGTTTTCTTCAGTATCTTCATCAACAACCTGTAAGATGGGACAGATTGCACCCTCTACACATATGCAGACAGCATCAAGCCGAGGGAAGTAATAGATACACTGGAGGATAGGGTTCAGAGAGACCTTGACAAATTGGAGTATTGGATCAAAAGAAATCTCATGAGGTTCAATAAGGAAAAGTGCAAAAAGTCCTGCACTTAGGATGGAACAAACCCATGCACCAGTACAGGCTGGGGGCTGACTGGCTGAGCAACAGCTCTGCAGAAAAGAACCTGGGGGTAACAGTGGACAATAAGCTGAATATGAGTCAATACTGTGCCTTTGTTCCAAAGACAGCAAACGGCATACTGGGCAGCATTACTAGGAACATTGCCAGCAGATCAAGGGAAGTGATTCTTCCCATGAACGGCGCGTGCCCCCAGCAGCTGGAGGGGCATGGCGGCAACAGGAGCACAGCAGCAGTGGTGGGAGCGGCGGGAGCACAGCGGTGGTAAGTGTGGGAGCTCCCACGGATGCTGCCGGAGCTGTCGGGAGGCGGAGGGGGAGGGGG
>NW_005843018.1:99053-100449 GCF_000455745.1 Alligator sinensis
AGTGCTGACCAAGGGTCGGCAACCACCTGCAGCCGGCAGCATCAGCAATGGCCAGCAGGAACCCTGGACCACTTGCAGATGCCGCTGGTGGTGTTGGCGGCAGAGTGGCGAGCAGTGCTGGTGGTGCTGGCGGTGCCTTTTTGCAGGGGGTGCACCGCCACGCTCAGGGGGTGCATGTGCACCCCCTACGTGTTTCCCTGATTCTTCCCCTCTATTCGACACTGGTGAGGCCACATCTGGAGTCCTGGGTTCAGTTTTGGGTCCCCTGCTACAGACAGGATGAGGTCAGTTGGAAAGAGTCCAGCAAACGACAACAAAAATTGGTTAGGGAGCTGAAGCACATGACTGCAGTGATGAGGAGAGGCCGAGGGAACTTGGCTTATTTAGGGTGCAGAAGAGAAGACTGAGGGGGGAATTAATAGCAGCCTTCAACTGCCTGAAGGGTGCTTCCAAAGAGGATGGAGCTAGACTGTTCTCAGTGGTGGCAGATGATAGAACAAGGGGCAATGGTCTCAAGTGGCAAGGGAAGTTTAGGTTAGATATTAGGAAAAACTCTGTCACGGGTAAGGCAGTAAAGCAATGGAACAGGTTACCCAGATAGGTTATGGACTCTCCATCCTTGGAGGTTTTTAAGATCTGGGTAGACAAATCCCCGACTGGAATGATCTAATTGGGGATGGTCCTGGTTTGAGCAGGGGGTTGAACAAGATGACCTCCTGAGGCCACTTCCAACTTCATTTTCTAAGATTTTAAAAATGCCAGTTCACTACTAACGTAATTCAACTTCCTGCTTGCTATCAGACTTCTAGGTAAATAGATGGCTCTAATTTTTATCTGAGCCTAATTTGCACCAAAATGATCTTTTCCAACCAGGAGATCTTACAATACCTTCAGCTCTAAGAGCAGCTTCCTCGACGGCAGGCCCACTGCGCATGCGCGCAGTTTAAAAGGGCCCGCCGACTGGGAAAAAAGCCCAGTTAGGCTCGGAAGCGGCAAGAGACGTGCGGGTGATAGCTCGCTGCGCCCCCGCTCCCCCAAAGCCCCCCAGAAACCCTCCAGCAGTCGCGGAGCCCCCCGCCGACCCCCAGCACAGCCGGGGTAAGCGGGGCCCGTGGAGAGAGGGGGCTAACCCTGGGTGGGGGAGGCGGCGGCGGAGAACAGCGGGGCCGGGTCAAGCCCCGCCCAGGCCCCTACTTTGCCCAGCCCCCCAGGGAGCCACGCGACCGGAGCTGCGTGAACAGACTGCGCAAACAGGCGCGCTTCTCTGCCGGCGCGTGAGTTAGTGCAGAGTTGGCACAGGAGGGCACACGGGAGGGCCCAGGACCCTGCCTGTGCACCCCCCAGGGTAGACAGCCCCAGCCGTAGCCAGCCTCCAGAGGCATGACACGGATGGGCA
>NW_005843018.1:103410-104701 GCF_000455745.1 Alligator sinensis
AACGCTGGCTTGCATCCATAGATGCTTCTCCAGCAAATCCCGGGACGTCATTCTCCCCTTGTACTCGGCCTTAGTGAGGCCGCAGCTGGAGTACTGCATCCAGTTTTGGGCTCCACAATTCAAAAAGGATGTGGAGAAGCTTGAGAGAGTCCAGAGAAGAGCCACGCGCATGATCAGAGGTCAGGGAAGCAGACCCTACGATGACAGGCTGAGAGTCCTGGGGCTCTTTAGCCTGGAAAAGTGCAGGCTCAGGGGTGATCTGATGGCCACCTACAAGTTTATCAGGGGTGACCACCAGTATCTGGGGGAACGTTTGTTCACCAGAGCGCCCCAAGGGATGACGAGGTCGAATGGTCACAAACTACGACAAGATCGTTTCAGGCTGGACATAAGGAAGAACTTCTTTACTGTCCGAGCCCCCAAGGTCTGGAACAGCCTGCCACCGGAGGTGGTTCAAGTGCCTTCATTGAACACCTTCAAGATGAAACTGGATGCTTATCTTGCTGGGATCCTATGACCCCAGCTGACTTCCTGCCCTTTGGGCAGGTGGCTGGACTTGATGATCTTCCGAGGTCCCTTCTAGCCCTAATGTCTATGAAATCTATGAAATCTATGAATCTCCTGTGAAATATGTATCTTCATTTACACCTAGGAGAATGCAAAGATTGTAAAATTTCTCCTATGCCAGAGGAAGGGTAACCGTGCCTGAAAGCTTGCAAATAAAGTCTTTCTTTTGTTTGTTTGTTTGTTTTTTGGCAAATATCTAGTTGCTCTAATAAAAAGATCTCACCACTGCCCAGAGTCCGGATTCCAGTTCACTACCAAGGAACCAAGGGCACTGCCATACATTTATTACATAACCGACCGGTCAATCGCGCAATACGTGTCGACCGACCACGCGTGCGAAGGAAGACGGCCTGGCCGCAAGGGCGGAGTAATATGCGCACAGCTACCGGGCGAGTGGCACGATACCTTTTAGACCACAGGTGCCAAGTAAGCTGCGTGGGATAAAAAGGGCTGCAACCCGGATATCACGTCAGCGCTTGGAAACGTGCAGCAATATGGCTGGTTTTCACTTGCAGGTATAGCAGGGCCCTAATACACCTGCCTGCGCTGAGCAGACCGGGGGGGCTTCATTTTCCACCTGCTAGAGTTAAGCTGCCTTTTTTTTTTTACATCCCGAGTGGCTCGCTCGGAAGGAGGCTTGCAGTGCTGCTGGCCTGCGAGGAGGTCCCCAGAAAGGAGGGGCTAAGGAAGCGGCTGGAGGCGGGGGGAGCCGGGGGCTGCGGGT
>NW_005843018.1:104830-108059 GCF_000455745.1 Alligator sinensis
CCGCCCCGCCCCTGCCGGGGCCGCAGCGAACGGAGCGGAGAGCACTCCTGGCCCCCCTGCAACCCCGCGGCCCGCCCGCCTCCCCACACACCTGGAAGAGCAGCCACCGCCCAGTCCGGGCTCCTCCTAGGCCCACAGCCCTCGTACTTCGCTGCGAGGCTGGCACAGTTGTGTTGGGGGAGGGCTGCAAGCAACCTGGGCCCAGTCGCCGGCCCTTGATGATATCTCCAGTGTCCAAGCGTGGCACGAGGGCAGCAGACGGGTCCTTGTGTTTTCTAATCCCAGCCCTGGTGGCTTTGGAGATGAGTGAGGACACTGCCTCGAGGGCAGGGCCTCTAGAGCCTTCCGCCAACTTGAGATATTAGGAAGGCTTGACAAGATAGATTCAGCTTGCTGACCGCTATCACCTCCTTCCTAAATCTGGTTGCCAAATGAAACAGTTTGATAGCAGCTGGCCATTGTTGTGAGGGGGGATTCTTGTAAAATTGCTCTAATGATTTAACAAAAGTAATAAAGTGTATTTCTGTTTTGCATGGTCTGGAGGTAACATCCATATTCTCTCTCTCAAAGGAAATGTTTTCTAAATGTGACCTGTGGGAGTCAGTTATATTTTTTCTCCTGCAGCAGGCAGCCTGGTAAGCCAGTTTGCCAAAGCCGCTGCCTCAAGTAGAAAACTGCATCCGCTATGAAATTGTTTCCAGATAATTCTTTTTCCCTAGTATCACCGGGTTCTTGTTCAACTTACTGACGTCTCCAGAGGTCATCTTCTGCAAAACATTATCAGCTTTTCAGCCAAGTTTCAGTTTCACCCTTTAAATACTTTAAAGCACTGTTGCCTTGTGAAAGTCATACTTGCAATTTCTTTTTTCAGATCTTTCCAGGTTTCTTTTTTTGGGGGGGGGGGGGGGGGGTTGTTTTTTTGTTTTTTGGGGTTTTATTTAAAAAATTAAAGAGAAAAAGAAAACCGAAAAGGAGGGCATATCTAGTAAAATTTTCCTGGAGAGAGAATAGCAGCAGATGATGGTCAAGAGTTTTTAAAATAGAATTCAAAAAATCCCCAATTTGGGTGTAGTTGCCTACAGATAATGGTCCTGGATATTCCTCCAATTAACATATTTGGCAGCTAGCATATTTTTTTTCTATTTTATGTCCTTCAAGTTCTCTCACAAAGAATTCTACATTCAAAATTCTTATTCCTCCACAGCTTTAGCAACCTGAAGTTTCATACTATGTTTCCAATTCAAATGCCTCTATATAAATACTGGCCCAATTTTTTTTTTTTTTAATTTATTTTTATTTATTTTTTTGCCAATGAAGTCAGTGTCAAGATTTTCATAGAATTTTGGGGAAAAGAAGCAGGCCCATATTTCTCAGTCCCCTGTGACAACCAGATGATTTTCCAGTTGCATATGGCATATGTGAAGAAGTAAATATTTTACTTTGTACATTCCTCTATATTTAAATCTTTTCTGAAAGCATTGTTTCTTTGTCTGTCAGTTCTGTTTCACTTTTAGTCCACTGTGAACAGCTTTACATGGATTGGATTGAGATGTCTTCATCAAGACAGCACTTGCTTAGAAAGGAACTTGATGTCAGATCAAAGGTTTGATCATCAAAAGAATAGAAACATGACAATGCTGTATCAAAATGAACCCCACAATAGTAGTGAATTGGGATTTCATTAAACAATTTATCATGATTATATTATTTGCAGGTGACACAAAATTGGGTGGGGTTGTAGACACTGGGGAGTAAGATTAGGATTCAGCCTGACCTTGATAAATTGGAGGAATATTCCAAAATCAATCAAAATTCAGTCAGGACAAATGCAAAATGCTGCACTTGAAATGAAACAATCACACATACAAATACAGAGTGCAAATTGGCTGATTAGGTTGTAGTACTGCAGAGAAGGACCTGGGGTTTACAGCAGGTAATGAATTGAATCTGAGCCAACAGTGTACCCTTGTTGCAAAAAGCAGGCCAATCACTTACTAGACTGTATTAAAAGAAGTGTCACTTGCAAATCAAGGGAAGTTATTCTTCTGCTTCGTTTAGCTCTGATGAGGCCTCACATGGAGTACTAGGTCCACATCAAGCAAGATATGGACAAATTAGAAGTCAACCAGAGAACAACAAAAATGTTTAGAGGCCTGGGAAACAGGAACAAAAGAAAGAATCAATTATTTTTTGGAGAAGACTGAGCAGGAGATTTGATCATAGTTTTCATATATCAGAAGGGTAGTTAGATTGAGGATAGAGGTAAAATATTCTCTGTTGCTACAGGGGATAGGATAAGGAGAAGTGTTCTCACACTACAACAGGGAAAATTTAGGTTGAGTATTAGGAAGAGCTTTCTCACTATGAGGATGATTAAGCATTGAAACAGACTACCTGGAAAGATTGTGGATTCTCCATCCATAGAAGTCTTTAAAAAAGGTGAGAGAAACACTTGACTGGGATGGTTTAGTCAGAGTTTATCCTCTCTTGAGCAAGGGGTTGAATTAGATCAGGGGTGTCCAAACGTTTTGAATGTGGGGCCGGATCACAAACTTTTTATCACCCAGTGGGCCGGCAAGCCACAGGAAGTGTCATCACATCAGGAAGTGATGTCACGTGACCTTTGACACCAATGAAGTTGCAGGAAGTGACGATGAAATGTGTCTGCTCCACACGGGAACTTACCCGGTGCCTCCGTCTGCCCCGATGCGCCCCCAGCTCTGTGCGGGAACTTACCTTGTGCCTCCATCCATCACTCATGCAGGCAGGGCATGGGCCATGCTGCAGCTCCCCGGGCCACGTGCTGGGGGCAAGGGGCAGAACCCGTCCCCAGCTCGTCCAATCAGGCATGGCTGGGGCGTACCTTTTCCCATGCCAGATGTGCATGGCAGGAGGCATGATGTTTGGAAATAGAGAATGAAACTCCTTCCAATTGTGCCACTGCTGAGCTGTGCCAAGTCCAATCCTGAAGATCAGGTGGTGGGTGGCTCTATCCCATCCCAGTCCCCTCCCAATGTCCCAGATCTGGGACTGTTGAAGCCAGGTCCAACAAGCTGATTGTTGGCCCAGACCCGAAACAGCTCAATTACATGTGTGGCTTTCAGAATCTCCAGGGCACTGGGACCCCTGGACTGAGGAGCATCTCTCATAGCCTGGGCCCCGCGGGGGTAAGCAGCTCCCCTCCCCTCACTGCCGGCTGGGGCCCGCGGGCGGGCCCCCCCCCGCCTGC
>NW_005843018.1:108127-111893 GCF_000455745.1 Alligator sinensis
CTGGCCCCGTGGCTCTGCCAGTGCTGCCGCAGCTCTGTGCTCCGCCGCCACAGCTCTGCGCTCCACGGTGGCCCTGCCATCGCAGTTGTGGCTCCGTGCTCCACTGCCGCCGCTGCGGCTCCATGCTCCACTGCTGCAGCTCCGCACCACCACCGAGGCCGTGGCTCCGTGCTCCACCGCTGCCACAGGCCAGATAAAATGACTTGGCGGGCCGCATGGCAGCCCGTGGGCCGTATGTTGGACAAGCCTGAACTAGATAATCTCATGAGGTCCCTTCCAACCCTACTTTTCTATTGTTCTATCTTCTCCCATTGCAGCCCTCATTTCTTCTCCTTATATCATTCTACCCTTGTTTTTCTTCCCTAAGTTAGGACATAATCCTGCAACTCCTACTCATAATACTAAATAAAGGTATCACAAAGGCCAAAAAGACTACTTGGCATGAAGGGGTTCAAGAATGAGTCTGAGAATCCAAGTCTCTTGGTAAAGGCAATTCAATATTTTAGCTATTTTAAAAATACTATGCATCCTTTTAAAGCTGTAAAAATTTAGTTATATGGGCTAAGTCACGGCTATTATGTCACAGTCTTGAGTAGGGGACATTATGGAGCTCTGCTACCCTAAGCACAGCTTCAACTCCTCTGGGGCCATTCCCTCTGGATAGGGACAGTTCCACCCCCATATGCCTAGTGTGAAGAAGGTATGAAAGTACTTTCTCACTCACTTTTCTATGCCATTTATTCTGCTACTCAGAGGACAGCAGTAGGAGTTACTATTACTAGTAGCCCTTGCCAAAGCCATAAATAACTTATAGAGGGTTGTTGTACATCCCTCCACAGTTGCACACAAGCCTCTCGTGATCTGGATCTTTATGTACCCTACCCTGCTTGCTTTGTACTTTGATTCTGCATATTTTTGTTTGATAATTGTACCCTGAAATAACTGTAGTTTACTAGAATACATGGAAGGACTTGAATGTGTTTAATAATACATCAAAACAGAAAATGAGAATAACTATACATGTAACTGACACTTTGTTTTCCTATTGCAGCTCAATTGTATATTATGGCAATGGTTCTCTGAATCTAGCATTTTAACTGGTACACACTGTATTCTGGTCAAAGACTTTTAAAATGCTTATAAAAAGGAATGGCTTTTTAAAATCTTTCCTAGCAAATAATGCTACTGAGTCACCAAATAGAAGGAGTAAAGCATTTGGTATAATGTACAGCAGGGCTTATATATTACTCCAAGGAGTAACATACCTATATTCTATAGTTTCTCAAAGTAGAACACAGTCAGGCAGCTCTTTAGAAATGGAAGCATCCAACCATTGAATCTTCATCTGTGTGACACTGAATCTTAGCCATGAAAGGCATAGTAGAAATTAGATGATAGTTTACAGGAATCTTTGCATTTAAAAAAAATGTTTGAAGAGTGATTTGATGACAGCAAGGAGGACAGAATCAGAAGCAAGGAAGCTATTCATACTCCTGATAGTAATAAATGCCAAACTGGCAAGCTGCCAAGGTGCCTACCGGGCAGAGATCAAAGACACATATGGTGAGTCTCAAACAACAAATAAGCCATAGAATTTTGGCCAGCATTTCAGGAATAATATGCTCCAGCCTTGACAAAGAGGAAGAGGAGTAAAGAGAAAACAACTGGACTACCAATAGCGGATGGTACCTCAGGGAAAGCAAAGCTTTCATCATTTTAGTTTTATTAGAGAAAAATGTAGATAACTTCTCACATATGGTAGGCCTGGTTGATCTACATTGATGTGAAGTGTAACATAATGTTAAAATAGATTCTTAAAAGCTGTGGCAGTAAATCAAAGTTCCATTAGCAATGGCATCATTCAGAGACAGCATTCTTTGGAGAGTTAGTAATACATTTACTTTGCCAGAGAAAGACAACACCCCAGGTGATAGACACCTGGCATTTAAAACAGACAGAATCAGAAGAAAGTCCAAATTATATCCCTCCAGATGTTGCATTCTATTCTTTCATTAATTCAGGCAAAGAGCAAATTTTTGCCAACTGAACCACAGTGTAGAACATAAAAAGTACAGAGCGTCCATTAACTATAATAATTCAATTAACAGTTCTAGGGCATTTTATTTTGACACAATAATTCAAATATTGTCATATTATTCCAGTAGTAGCTTTGGGTACATTTCTTTTAAATCACTTCTCTTTTACTTTAGACCTAATTTCACATTCACAACAGGTCAGCACATCTTTACTCGTAAAGTCATATAGAAAAAGCCAATTAATTTTATATTTATATATATACAGACAGATTTGAGTGGTCTAAGGGTTGCCAGAGTTGAATAGCTAAATATTGGTACAATGGTCACTACCAAAACAGACTGGGCACGTCCACGCATGCAAGCATGTGCGCTTGCAGCAGCAGAAATAGAAGCGGTGCAAATTTGAGCCGGGGTTTTTTGCTTCAGTGCACATGCTCAGACATGCACTTTGTTGTGGAGCAGACTGTGCCACTTGGGGCAAAATAACCCTGCCTGGCTCCTCCCGGATCTTCAGCCAGGGGGAGCTAGAACCCGGGGCCAGGACCTGTACGGTCCCCAGCAGTATAAAAAGCTACCCTGTCCTGGCCGCGGCAGTATAAAAAGCCTCCCTGGCAAGTAGTTCAGGGCTACTAGCTCTCAGGAGCTTCTGGGTCCCAGCCAATTGGTACCTGGGGACACTACCCCTTTTGCCAACTGGACTGCTGAAGCAGCCCTGAGAGTTCCCTGCACCCTTTACCCACTGCAACAGTCTGGCAGTGGGGGCTGCTGCCTGGCTGTGACCTGCTGTGCACCTGCCAGACTCGGATGGAGACTGCAGAACCACTCAAGGCATCTGTCCCTCTGGGCCAGTTGCCAGTGGACTGCAGTTGCAGGGTTGGCCTTTGTGCGTCACTACTGCCATTAGTGCCCCCTGCCCGGCCATCTGGGCAGCTATCACCCAGAAGATGTTCTGGGTGTAGTGGCCTGCTTTGAACTGTCAAAGCATGTCCTCCTGGCCCCATTTGTCCAAGAGGCCAGCCACAGCCAGATACATCGTGCCACTGGCCTCCTTAGAAGGAATTCTGGTGTTCCCTATTGGAAAACTGAAAAGTCTCTGATAAAAAAACCCCACAAGTCACTCTGTAAAATACCCCCAAATCCATGTTCCTCCACAAGTAAAACAAAAGACCACTATAAAGACAGAGATCAAGAAAGAGACAGTGATCAGTTGGACAATATTTTATTGATATATCTTACCGTGTTAAAGCAAGTGTCTTCTCATAATAAGAAAGTAAACTAAATGCATGTTTCATGAATTCATGAATATATGTTTTGCTGCACTCCCACAGGGGATGGCCCCCACACAAGGGGTATGCCCCCCCAACAGGGGATTTGGCCCCCCCAACAGAGAGTTCAACCCCCAAACAAGGGGTTCAGCACCCCAACAGGGGGTTCAACACTCTCACAAGGGGTATGGCCCCCCAACAGGGGGTTCAGCCCCCACACAAGGGGTACAGCCCCCCAACAGGGGCCAAATGGCACCCACAGGGGCTACCACCCCCCTTGCAAGGCCCACATGCCCCACCCGAGCCCCCCAATTGTTGCCCCACCTGGCCCTATCCCCCACCAGTTCCTGCAGCCCCCCCAATGGTTGCCCCACCCAGCCTCACCCCCCAAACTTGCACCCCCAGGCCCCCATGGCTACCCCCACAACCCCAGGCACCATCACTTAAAAAAAACGGAAAGACCAG
>NW_005843018.1:112007-115842 GCF_000455745.1 Alligator sinensis
TCAGCCCCCCGCCGACCCCTTACCGGCACCAAAGACCTGATGCTGAACATGCAGCCTGGCTGGCCGCATGTTTCAGCACCAGGGTGGGGACCAACCATAGAGATGCTCTGGCAGCCAGAGCATCTCTGTGGAGGACCCAACCTCTGGTTGACTCCTTGACCATGCCCTGCTCCGCTTTTTTAAACCGATTTTTTTAGACCCCTGGATATCCCACCTGGAACATTTTTTTGTCCCCGCACATGCCTGTTGCCCTGCCACAAAGGGTTTTGTGCATGTGGCACAAAGGCGTGCCACATGCACGCTTAAGGGTATATTTTCAATTTGACATATTAACATAATTTACATTTGTGCTAAGAAAAGAAATGCATCCCTTCATCTGACTCTGCCTTGAGCTGTAACTTCCCCAAACCATAGTTTCATAGTTTCATAGTTGGTAGGGTTGGAAGGGACCTGAGCAGATCATCAAGTCCACCCCCCTGCCATGGCAGGAAAGAATGCTGGGGGCAAACGACCCCAGAAAGGTGACTATCTAGCCTCCTTTTGAAGACCCCCAGGGTAGGAGCTAGCACCAGTTCCCTTGAAAGTTGGTTCCAGATCCTAGCCGCCCTGACTGTGAAGTAGTGCCTCCTGATGTCTATCCTGAATTTACTCTCAGTCAACTTCGGCTGTTATTCCTTGTTACTCCCAGTAGTGCTCGGGGCAACAGGGACTTTCCCATTGCCTGCTGGTCCCTCTTGGCCAGTTTATAGACAGCCACCAGATCCCCTCTCAGAATTCCCTTGTGGAGGCTGAACAGGTTTATGTCCCGTAGCCTCTCCTCATAGGGCCTGCCCTGCTGCCCCCTGATCATGCGAGTGGCCCTCCTCTGGACCCTCTCGATGCTGGCCACATCCCTCCTGAAGTGCGGCACCCAGAACTGGATGCAGTACTCCAACTGCGGCCTGACCAATGTCGCATAGAGGGGGAGGATCACCTCCTTGGCCCTGCTCATGATGCATCTGTGGATGCATGACAACGTGCGGTTAGCCTTCCTGACCGCGTCCTCACATTGGCAGCCCATGTTCATCTTGGAATCAATAATGACTCCAAGATCTTTTTCTGCCTCTCTGCCAACGAGAAGAGAGTTCCCCAGAAAATTGAATGCAACAGCTGATTTCCTATCATGAATGCAGGAGAAGGAGGAAGAAGCAAAAACAAGCCATGTCAATGAAACTTTAGACACAGTTGTAAAGCACAGGGTAAAAGGTGTTTCAGACCTCGAAAAGATCAAGCCTTCACATGGGGAGGAGATTTGTAGGTAGGAACCCATTCCAGTCTGTACTGAATGCAAGTGGAGTAAACAATTAATTTCTTTATGTCAGCACATACTGCTTCAAAAATAAAAAGCACTATTCACACTGCACCTCATCTTCTATTTACATGGGAAAGAAAAGTCTTGAATCACTACAACGGGCAATCTTGTTATCACTTGCAGTGGAAAGGTCAAGGTCTGAATCACTAGGGAATCAAATACCTAGAAATGAGCTGTTCCCCAATGGGCTCAGGATATGTAGGAGACAATTTACGGATAGACAAGGAGAACCATATAAAACATTTGATTTAGATTATTTAAAAAAATCCTTCTGACAGCTCTTTGCTACTAGGTCACCTGTTGTTTTGGCAAAATCTAACTCCACATTTTATCAACTCTTACTAATAATGATACTCCTTTTACACAGACACTTGTTAAGGAGCTTGGAGTTAGCAAGTTTGTCTGAGCAGTCAAAATGTTTCAGCAGTTCCTCTGTTTTGCAACAAAGTTGCAGAAATTGAGATTTGATGCCCAGATTAAGCAGTCAAGTTCATGTGGTCTTAAATGAGAAGCTTTGAGTTAGAAATTTAAAAATAAAAGTTAGAAATTGAGGCAAAACAAGGAACTGTGTCATTAAGCTATCAAATTCCAAAAGAGATTGAGAGTAATTGGCTGGCTGGTTGGTCATTTGGTGATAGCAAAGGGGTGCTCTCACTGAGGTTTTTGCAAAAGGAAGTTGCTTGTGTGCCGTTTGTGATCATCTCTGCTAATTGAATCAGGACTTGAGTTCATTTTGTAAATAAACAAATTACACTGAGAAAATACCCAGACACTGAGTCACTGAATTCCCTTCCAAGTGGAAAATGATCTGCAAGCCTTGAAATTTGCTACCACAAAAGGGCAAGAGTATACACGTGTCTAAATTATGGTGTTTAAAATGAGTGTACAAACTTTAGATTCTAATATCTTTCAATATTTTTTACCAACATTTGAGTGAAAATGAACTATCAATAGGAATCTGCATGTTATAGATGGGCAACTAATTTATTTTTTAAAAATGAACTGCATTTTCATGTGAAAATTGTATATATATAAACAGTCACTTGAGTGAAACAAATGTTTAATTTACTTCTGGAGAAAAGATTTAACTTTATTAGAAAATGTTGAGAATCGTAGAACATAAATTACAAGGCCATAAGGGAAATACATGGTGCGCAAGTGAGGGACTAACATAAGAGGGATGGGGTTGAGGAAGGGAATGCAACTAGGTTACATAAATACAACGTTAGCTGTCTTAGGCCTACTAAACTTGATCTTAGCCTACAAGAGGCTGACAAGCGATACCTAAATATAAATATATTTAGATATATTATAGATGTTAAATATATATATAGATATATAGATATATATAGCTTTCCTAATACCACAGAGTTTATTCAACTGACATGTTTCACCATACATTGTAACATCTTTAATTTTGTTCTCAAACTGTTAATTCTAACTAGTTTTTAGTCAGGATTTTCTTTTTTATGGATGTGATAATATTCATTTATATTAATTTTTAAATCCAAAGTTACAAGGGTGTGCACTTAGCGACTCAAAAAAACAGGAATTTCATCATCATAGTTGTGAACAGACAACTCTTGTGCCTTTTGCACATAATGTCAACTAACAGCTAGTGTGGAAACTAAGTATACACAAGTGACACCAATCCATATAAAAAGTACTAGTGTCATATCTTCTTAATTTTAAAATTCTGTTTCTGAGATGAATTTTGTTTCTAAAACGATTGAAGATTTTTTTAAAGGTGCTATGAAAAATACAAGAAAAGAAAGAAGAGATTTCATTTACTAGACCAATACAGTTGGGTTATTTTTTGTTTGGGTTGTTTTGGTGGGGAAGGGGGGTTGGGGGGGGAGGCAGGTTCAAACTTTAAATACTTACAGCCTTAGTTCAATAGCTTTCTTAACCTCATAACTATCCTTGACCAAGAAATAGAAGATATTAAACTAAAAAAATTAAGGGTCTATGGATCTACATGAATGGGAATGAATGAGGGTGCTTGAGGCACAATGGTAGCAGGCCTCTACTGAATGATCAACTCAACGACCGGACCATCAACTTAATGACCGGACCATTGCCTTGCATTGACTCACCCAGGAACCACAGACCTCACCCAGGAACAGAACAGAAACCCAGCATTTGAAAGACAAAGAACCTACAGGAACCAGCAACCCCACCATTGTGTCCCATCAGACAATGAGGACACCTGGATCTGCACGTATGCATCTGAGTAGGACTGTCCTTGCCTGGACATGTCCTTCCCATAGGAGACACAGGTACCCCACCCCTATAAAAGGGATGGTAGAGTGTGATCTCTGGGACATCCTCTCCATCTGGACCAGCACTACGCCATGCCACCTATCTACCCAGCAGCCCTGCCAGCGACCCTCCTCTGAACAACATGTTGCTGGAGAAGACCTCAACTGGCCATTAAGGATCAAATCACAACACAGGATAGGTAGCTATGACCCACCTTCCTTC
>NW_005843018.1:115852-116703 GCF_000455745.1 Alligator sinensis
TCCCTACACACCTTGACTACAATCCCTCCACCAAGCCTTTTTCTCTCCTGCTACCATTGTGTGGGTGTGTCTGTGTGAATGTTTGTGCATGTGTGTGGGAACCAATAACTTCGCAAGGCTGTATAATGTGTTGCCTGTTTAATAAAACTGTTATTTTGGAACCCTGAGTGGGAATTTTGTCTTACTGACCTCCTGGCCCTGCTCCAATCTCTGCTCTCTGCCCCTCTGACCTTGGTTTTCTCTCTCTCTCTCTCTCTCTCCCTCTCTCTTTCTCTCTCTCTCTCTCTCTGCCATCTCTCTGCGACATCATAGGAATAACAGAGACCTGGTGGGACTCCACCCAAGACTGGACCACGGGTATAGATGGCTATACCTTGTACAGGAGAGATCGAGTAGATTAAAGGGGCGGGGGTGTAGCTCTTTATGTTACGGAAAGCTACATGTCCCTGCAAGCTGATGTTGGTGACCAGGGTGGATGACTGGAGACCCTCTGGGTTAAAATCCATGGGGAACACAGCACAGGGAACACAAGGGTGGGAGTCTACTACAGACCTCCCACCCGAAGTTAAGAGCTTGACCAGGAGTTCACCCGGGAACTGGCTGAGGCGAACCAGGACCATGGTTGTCATGGGTGACTTCAATTACCCAGACATCTCGTGGGAGATCACTCAGCAAAATCTGAGTGGTCACAAAGATTCCTATCGTGCGTGGATGATCTCTACCTCACTCAAGAAGTCTATAGGCCAACAAGAGGTAAAGCGCTGCTCGACCTGGTACTGGCTACTGGGGATGACCTAATTGGTGACCTAGTGATCGATGGGAAGCTGGGTGACAGTGACCATGAGCTGATC
>NW_005843018.1:117120-118317 GCF_000455745.1 Alligator sinensis
AAAAAGTCCTTTTTCAGATATGTGGGGAGCCGGAGGAAAAGCAAGGGCAACATTGGACCCCTGCTAAACCAGATGGGACAACTGACGCCCAAGAAAAAGCCAACTTATTAAACGGGTACTTTCCGTTGGGCTTTCATCAGTCCCATGGGACGCCCATGCCCACTACAGGACAGGGAGGTCCAGGTGAGGGAGACCCCCTGCCCTGCATCAATGCTGACCTCGTGAATGAACACCTTGAGAGGCTAGATACCTTCAAGTCAGCCAGCCCTGACAATCTACATCCCAGGGTCCTCAAAGAGCTGGCGAGCATCATAGCCCAGCCACTGGCACAGATCTTTGAAAAATCCTGGCGCTCTGGAGTAGTGCCCAAAGACTGGAAGAAGGCCAATGTGGTGCTTATCTTCAAGAAAGGGAGGAAAGTGGATCCAGCAAACTATAGGCCCATCAGCCTGACTTCTATCCTGGGGAAGATCTTAGAAAAGTTTATTAAGAGGCCATCCTTAATGGACTGGCTGACGCCAACATCCTGAGAGATAGCCAGCATGGGTTTGTTGCGGGTAGGTCTTGCTTGTCCAATTTCATTTCCTTCTAAGACCAGGTGACCTATCACCTGGACAAGGGAGAAGAGATTGATGTCATATATCTTGACTTCAAAAAAGCCTTCGATCTGGTATCCCACTATCTCTTGGTGAAACTGGCCAATTGTGGCCTTGGGTCCACCACGATCCACTGGCTGGAAAATTGGCTCTGTGGTTGGATCCAGAGGGTAGTAATTGACGGAAGTCAATCATCATGGTGTCCCCCAAGGCTCTGTCCTTGGACCCATATTGTTCAACATCTTCATTAATGATGTGGACATTGGAGTCAGAAGCGGACTGGCCAAGATCGCTGATGACACCAAACTTTGGGGCAAAGCATCCACACCTGAAGACAGGAGGGCGACCCAGGCTGGCCTGGACAGGCTCAGCAAATGGGCGGACAAGAACCTGATGGTGTTTAACACTGAAAAATGCAAGGTTCTCCACCTTGGGAGGAAAACCTGCAGCATCCTTATAGGCTCGGCAGTGCTACACTGGTTAGCACTATGGACGAATGGGACTTAGGGGTCATAATTGACCACAAGATGAACATAAGCCTGCAATGTGATGCTGCAGCTAGTAAAGCAACCAAAACGCTGGCTTGCATCCATAGATGCTT
>NW_005843018.1:118355-144408 GCF_000455745.1 Alligator sinensis
CAGGCTCAGGGGTTGTCTGATGGCCACCTAGAAATTTATCAGGGGTGACCACCAGTATCTGGGGGAATGTTTGTTCACCAGAGTGCCCCAAGGGATGACAAGGTTGAATGGTTACAAACTACTGCAAGACCATTTCAGGCTGGACATAAGGAAGAATTTCTTTACTGTCCAAGCCCCCAAGGTCTGGAACAGCCTGCCATCGGAGGTGGTTCAAGCACCTACTTTGAACACCTTTAAGAGTAAATTGGATGTTTATCTTGCTGGGATCCTATGACCCCAGCTGACTTCCTGCCCTTTGGGCAGGGGGCTGGACTCGATGATCTTCCGAGGTCCCTTCCAGCCCTAATGTCTATGAAATCTATGAAATCTTGGCTCCCTCTCTGCCACCTCCAAAACCCTGGCTTTTTCCCTCACTTCCACCCCAGCACCAGGTGACCCTGAGTAACCCCGGAGCACTGAGTGATCCAAAGTAACCCTGGGGCACCTTGACCCCGAGTATCCCCAGGGCACCTTGACTCCGAGTAACCCCGAACGTAAGTTACCCCAAATGCCTCCTAGTGTTAACACACAGTCCCGAAAGTGTGTGTTTGTGTATGTGCATGTGTATATGAAGCCATAGGGTGTTTGTGTAGTTTATGTGTGTGTATATAATTTTGTATCACTGCATCCTGTCAAACAGCGCAATATTGAATTCCCGAGTGTTGATCTGGTGCGTGTCGAGTCAACACTTTAACTCAACTTTAATTTGCTTTGTTTAAGAATCATAACAATTCTAGCAAACAAGACCAGAATAGCCCTACATTTTCTCCATGGCTAGTGTCATCAGTTCTTTTAAGAATCTTATGTCCCTTGAAGCTAAATTTTGTATTTAAAAATTACTTGCTTGCCAAGGTAACCTCCCTGGTTTACAAACAGCTGTTGGAAATTATTCAATTTATTGCATACCATTTTGCCAAAACAATGAGTAATTAAAATGCATACTCAAAATAACTGAATGCAGTTGTTAACTTATCAACATGGCAAAAACTTTTGAACCAAAATACTACTCACTAAATGAAAAATAAATTGAAATAATGTGTATTGTGGTATAAAAGCAAATGTCATATGCACAATAATGCAGAATGATATAAGATAAGCAAGTAAATGTGTATATCATTCATTTCTTCCATTTCTGTTTGGACTTAAGTTCAGAGTCAGGTTGCAGTTCTCAGCTGTATCCTATGATCTCTAAGATCTTTGGTAGCGTGCATAAGCAGGGACAAAAGGCAGTGTTTTTCGACTTTGGCAGCAAAGACTATACCACGTCAACGAATACAACAACTCTGGAGTAAAATATCACTTTGGAAATATTGGAACCATATTGGCTCTTAGTTTTTGAAGCTGCCTGTATATCTGTAGGAATTCCATTTAGAGCACAATAGTTGCAGTAGGACATTAAAGGAAAACATTGTTTTAAAGGTTTGGGTTTGTTTGCAGCTGTTTTCTGTCTGTTCATAACACACTGTATTTTCATCTCTAAACTGTAATCACATGAGAATTAATGTACAGTAGTTGATTATAGAGATGAAAAATGATACACATCCATGGATTGAACCTGCAGTATTTGAAATAAAAACATATCTGCAGCCTTCAATTCAGAAAGCAAAAGTTAAAAACACTATCAATGTATATGAAAGCACCGATGCCATGTTGCAAAAGAAAAAAAAATCTTATTTTTATTTCATTTAGGCACAAAATGCTAAAGGTGCTCCACATGTATAATTACTAACCTAGTATTCAACCCAGCAGCCCCTTCCCTCTGCTTTTCTTGATCTCTCTCATCCAAATTTAAAAAGTTCTTATCTCAAGTAGACAAGGTTCCTTGGGTGAATTTGATATCTTTTATTAGACCAACCCAAATGGTTGGAGAATAGTTATTAAGCAAGCTTTCGGGTTCAAAAACCCTTCGTCAGGCTCAGGCTCAGGAAGCTGCAGTATCTCAAGTATCCATTTCTATGCCAGAGGAAAAAAAATCTGGTGTATGTGGAAGGTCATTGATTTAGGCTTATTGATCACAGGTGTATATATAAGGTCTGAACTCCCGAAATTATATTGATTTATTTATTCAAATTTCTAGCCATTTTGGTCACTATGAAAAGTTTGAAATGTGACTCAGATATAACCACCACACCACTGTCTGCCTGAGTTTGCAGAGAGTCTGAAATAATAAATGTGAGGGTGATGATGGAACCATATATTACAATGTGATGTGAACTCTAAAATCTAGTTTTCTGTACCCCATGGGCCAAGGGGACTGTGAGCAGTAGGAAAATGACAAGGATTCATCCTTCCAGGTATTCACTCACCATAGATGCCACGTAAATGTTGAATGTCCCTTCTTCTACCAATGTTTCTCTGTAGAAGAGAGAATCCTTAGCCCTCTACCATGTAGAGCAGTAATCTGTCCTCCTACACTTGACTTAATGTTGTACAGGCTAAGATGCTACAGTAAAAAATGGCAATATTGAACTGCTAGCTTAGTATATAGATACCTGATCTTAAAAACATGAATATTTTTCCATACAGCTACTCCATACCTAATCTTTGTTTTCAGTAGGGCTTAAATATTTGCATAAAAGATGGATTTTGGTAAAAATATAGGAAAAATCATGAAAATTGCTGAAAATATTCACTTGAGGGCTTGTTTTGCAAAATATTTTGTACCTAAATATATTTTCCCTCAAATACTTTATAGATAATCTTATTAAATTGTAGATTCACTGAAAAAATGATTCACTGAAAAAATGTTTCTATTCTTTTTAATTTACAAAGGATTCTGATTTTAAAAAATGGTCCTTTTTAACCACTTCCAAATTAATGCAATTTTAAAATTCTGAATTTTCATGCAAATCATTAGAGCAATTTAAAAGATAGCTTGTAATAATAAAGAAGCAAGAAATATAAGCAACACATATCATATAGTGTTTTTCCTCAATGACTATAGCAATAAATCAGAGATCTAGTTCAGCTTTTCTATTGTCTGTTTTTATACAATTGCTGGTTTTAGTCTGGAAACATGCTTAGGACTTGGAACTTGTATTTAAGACAATAGGTACATATTACAAATGTTATTTCTTGGCAATATACTGATTCTTTATTCTTAAAAAAAAAAGGCAAGACAGCTTATTTTACAATACTGCTATGGCAAGTTCTGTCCACTGAGTGTGTAGAATTCCACTAAAGCCAATAGGAGTCTCATGTACAAATTAAGGAGAAGAATTATTTTGAATTTGGCTCTGATACCATAACAGTTTTATTTTACACAATAGTGAGAGCAGTAGTGACCACTATGTTTAGTTTGCCTACAATTTCCCATTACAAAACTGTTTCCAACCATTTTTAAGAGCTCAAATATTTCCATGGTTTGCAGCAGGAAGTCAAAATTTGGCAGAAGGGTAGTTCTTGGGTTGGGTAGCTGCCTTTGGCTGTTCCTGTAAAAATCCTGTCTGACTGGCTGGGATTATAAAACAGTTGAAAATTATCATTTCCCATTTTTAGTATACTCCATAGAATTTCCTGGTGGCTGACTGCTAAAATCCCTCAGTGTTCAATTGGCACTGCACACTGCCATCTTACTTCTGCATGCCCTACAGAGGTGAACCTGTTGATGGAATTCATATAGTATAGTTTCACCTTCTGATCCATAATAATGTGAGGTTAAGGAGTGAATCCTGGTAAAATGCTAAAGAAGAAAATATTATAAAACCTCAATCTTTAGTGCTGTACCCCATTTGTAACTATCAGAGAATAGGATGAGATCTTCATTAAAGGCAGCCTATTACATACATGCCTACCAGGGGGTTTTTGGGGGTGGTTTTGTTTTTTTGACGTTCTGTAGATTTTTTTGCAAGTCCTTCTGAAACATCAGGTGCTGGCCATAGTCAAAGAAAGGATACTATACTACACGGCTGTCTAACTGATGTAGTATGGGCCATACGCAGCCTGTGAGAATTTCCCCATCATCCTCCTGCTACTGCCACCAGGGTCTCCAGGGTCCCCATCCTTCCTCCAGCTTCCCCTTTCTGTCCCTACCTTGTGTCCTTAGTGTCTTTATGGGGCAGGAGAACCCATAAGGACACTACAATGATTTCTAGATTTTCTTTGCTAGGAATATGTCTGGTGAACATCTAGAAATACCTGTTTCACAGCAAATCCTAAAATTTAAAAATATTCTGTTTTGGAACTGTCAGAATTCCCTGTGGGACATGAATTCTAAACCATCATTTTGAAATATCAACTTGACATTCACTCTGAGTTTTTGAAAGGGAAAAAAAACCCTGATAAGGCTCCTGTGTCCCAGGTGCCCAGACACCCAGCAGCCCTACTTTGAAGTTCCTAGCCAGGCAGCTTAGATCCCTGCAAAGCTATAGGAGAACTGCCAGGTATCCACTCTGCCTATTAGGACAGTGTGCCAAGGGAGCAGGCAAGCTGGCAAAAAATCAGGCAGATTTTCCTGGGAAACCTCTTCAATTTCCATTGAAGAATCAATAAAATTGACATTCCCACAGAACCTTTCTATAACATTGAATATGGCATTTTCTGACAGAGAACAACTTTGTCAGAATATTTTTAACCAGTTCTAGTTAACAAAAACTTAACAGATGATACTGTGTACCACAAGCACACTCCTTTGATCTAAACAGTGGGAGGTTACCTATAAATATAAGATTATTAATAGCAGAAATCATTTGTATTTGGCCTATACATGGCCTGATACAAGTATAAAAAAGGCATGAAACCCATTCCAGAAAGCTTACACTCTCCAAACATGATAAAAGGGCATGAAGAGGAGCAAGAAAAAAAGGGATTGTGTATCTCTCAGGCTTTCCATCAACAGCAATGACTACAGAATAGCTACAATTCTCTCTCTTGAAGATGAACAGCTGAGATTTAATGGTAAATACTAACCCAACAGAGCTAAATTCTAACACTTCAAAAATTGTAAAGCAGCAGAGGCCTCTCTCACTGGAAGATATGAAACAATCTGATAAATTAAGGAGCATATTCATTAAATGATGAATAATTTATCAGTCCTATTCTTATTTATTTATTCCCTAGTCAGCTGAGACATGGTTGGGATCTATCACACAGCTGTTCTTTTAATATGGTAATTGCTGTAATAGTGCTCAAAATATATCGTATCTGTTATATATTGTCCAGAATAGAATACAGGGTACCATGCAAAGGTATAAAGAAAAAAGTAAGGGTGATTAAAAAGGAAAAAGTCATCTGAATGTTGATTCTAAATTGTGTCCTGTTATTTTCCCAAAAATGTAAACAGCGTCACTGAAACTGGAAACCTTCGTAAAGAAACTTATTTGAGAAAATATCATTTTGAAAAAAATGATATATCTTGTTAAAATAGGTTGTGCGGTTAGTCTGAGAAACGGGGGATATAATTGAAAACACATTTCCTGAGGAATGATATCTGAAAACAGTGATTCAGCTTTTAAAAACAAACTGCAAATTATATTCCCATACAGTTAACAAAGCAAGTGATTCCTTTGATTCCTAACACATGTCATCATGACAAATCAGAAAAGTATGGCTGGTTTTTTCAACTTACTAAGGTTAAAATTGAATATGTGACTTTTATTAGGGTAAGAACAAGGAGGCTTTCAGTAAAACTGAAAGGCAAAAAATGTAAAATTCTTAAAAGTATATTTTACATAAAGCATAATTAAGCAATTTTGAAACTGTTTGGGGTAGGATTTCATCACAAGACATTACAGAAGCTCAAGATTTAGAAGGATTCTAAAAACAGTCTAGCCATTTTGCATGAGAATATCCACAATTATATTTTAAAGAGAAAAAAACTGGGAACAAACCGATCAACAACTGATGGTATTATACAAATAATTCCCTTGTGGCTAAGTTATTTCACTCTTAGCCATACACTAGGGGTGTGTCTGCACATGTCACTGTGGTAACGTTGTTACTGCACTGTGATTTAGTACTTCCTTTTGGAAATACTAAATATTGGGGTAGCATGTTGCTACAAGTACTAAATACTGGAGGGAGCACATTGCTACAGCAATGTAGCTGTTGGTCACGTGTAGACACCCACAGATGCTACATCACTGTAGCACATTGCTATGGTCACCTGTATACGTGCCCAAATTATCTAAACTCTGTAACGGAATTAAAGAAGTTAACGAATTAGATCTTAGATGTGGCACAAGATGTTAATTCCAAGAATTCCTATTAGGTTGTTTTTAATATATGTGATTGTGAGTATACAGATATAAATATTTCCTAGCATATACCTCTGATTTAAACAAAGGAGCAAAACCCAAAATCAAGGTCAAACACACAACTATTATTTTTGATTATTTATAACCATGTTAGGTATGATTTAATATAGCAGTCTGCATGGTACATTCCTACCTTAGAAGTCAACAGCTTAAGCTGTGCTGTGCAGATCATAAAGGAACTAGTGTTCTGTGCCTAAATGGGGTGTAGTTTAAATATTAAACTTGAGGTCATGTAAATATAGCCATGCATGTTTCATTTGAAAATATTATCCAGTGCATTTTTTTCAAAGGACGGTTTGATCCCATTCTTTTTGAGTAAACCCTACACTGTAAAAAGAAAGATATTACTGTATAGCAGAGATAAAAGAATGATAAACACATGACAACCTGAACAAAGTTCATCAACATGTATTTCACACTGCAAAGCATCCCCTAGCAACAACATTATGAATGCATGAGGCATGATGTCAGAAGATAATAAAGATGATGGATTTGTGTGTGTATTAGAATGAAAGCATTCCCCTAAACTAGTTGCCCAGCAGCCACTGCATTTTTAGCATGTGACAGTTGGGAAATCCATCAAAGTTCAGCCTATGAATTTTATGAAACTTCTGGTTTTATGAAATGTTATCACCCCCATGTCTTATGCTTGTTTTTGTGTTCTTTCGCATGTGTCTTGTGTAAAGTTGACAGGGTGCTAACATGTCTATCTATGAATAGGTCAAGCATTAATGACTATCAGCAGCTGAAAAGATTTTACCTGATAAATAAGGACCCACTCAAATCACACTTCCATGGATGTTGTGGAAATTGTGAAATTGGGCAATCTCAGCAAATCTGCAGGGGGAAAAAAACTTAGAATAAAATTCTAGCTTCTCAGTGGGAGCCAGCATTCTTCCTGGCCATGCAGCCTGGCATGAAGCGGGCTGCCAGCAGTAAGGTGAGCAGGCAAGATGGCTACCAACCTGCCCCTTGCCACTGATTGGCTGAGAGTGCTCCCTGTCATGTCGCTCTGCCCCACTCCAGCAATCAGTGATGAGGGATGAAGGGAATGACAGACAGCCCTCTCCACCAATCAGTGGCAGGAGCCAGACCACTGTGTCCCCTCAGCCACTCGACAGTATGGGGGGAACCCACCATGATAAGCCTGTGAAAATAGTGGCCAACCTCACAGTCTACCTGTGAAATCAGCCGGCTGTTGCCTCGAGTTGGATAGACCCCTACTGACAAGACTAAGACAGTCACTGCCTCTGAAATAAAGCCAGTTTTCATCAATCCCTCTCTATGCACCTAAGATTTACAGGGGAGGAATTCCCCAGAAAAACAAAAATCTCAGGTATTAGGGTTTAGACTTAAGTACACACCACCTGAGAAACCAAAAAAGGGAGTCTAGCTGAAACAAAAGGAAATAGAACTAGAAAGGCATGCTTTGGTAGAAAAAGGATCCTTTAAATGTTGTAGAAGGAGGATGCTAGTTTCAGAGGAGTGAGTAAGAGTCCATATTTCAGAGAAATGTGTAAGAGGGGGGATCCTGAACTCCTTAACAGGATGCTGAACTAAACCCAAAGAATGCTCAGACATCCTTGTAGGAGCTTAGGTTTAGAGAAATCTGTAGATGTGTTTTTATTGTTTAGCCTATATATTTCTTCTGCCACCCAGAACTTATTGCAAATTCTCTGTGTCTGTGCTTCTATTATCACTTATGCCTGAAGGGAAAGCTAATTTAATTTCACTTTATAATACTAAATATCATGTATAGGACCATGTAACTGCAATTTATGCACAGTTTTGGATTTCATTTACTAGAAGTGAGGAGGCAAGTCTTCCCATTTTAGCCCAATCACTAAGTGCAGGGCTATCAAACTCACCCCTCCGCACAGGCCAGATCAAGATTGCAGGGCATCTCACAGACTGGATCTGGATGCGGCAGTGGTGGCATGGGGTTTAACACAGCTATCAATCACCTGCAATGAGGCTCCATGCCCCAGATTTCAGCAAGCCCCACCCATGCCTGAATTCCCATCCTTCTAGGAGCCCTAAGGGCCAGGCAACATAACCCTGCAGGCTGGATGTAGCTCCCAAGCACTATGTTTGATACCCCTGCCTGTCAAACTGTGACTTTGAACCTTGGGCCTGAGCCTATCCAGCACAGCTGCTCATCCCAGTTTGCCACCACCCCAGCTGAACTCCCAACCTGGCTACAGGTGGCTAGAACCCTCCATCTGGGCTTAGCTACCCACCCAGTCCCTACCACCAGAATGGGCAGCCAGGGTCAGTTGACCCTTCATGCCTTCCTATATAAACCCCTACCCCAGTGGAAGAAGTGCCTGGGTAAAAGGGTTCAACTAGTATTCACACTGCTTTGCTCATGGCTTGTGCCTCTACTGGCTTTCTGATTGGTACCTTGGCTACCCAACCCAGTTTTTCTTTTGATTTCACATTCTGCCCAATCCTCTGGCTCCCTGGCTCGGTTCTTCAAACTGACCTCCTGGCTTTTGGCTTCCTGGCTTCTAAACACTTGGATTCTGTGCTATTCTCATGACCCAAGGTGCTTCCCCAGTTTCTCTCAAACCTGGCCACCCACAACCTGGCATGACATTGATTTAGTGATTAGGGCACTTTGCTAGGCTCTAAGCTCTCCTTATCCAGAAGATGCATCTCTTTATCTCCTATTTTTCATCTGTTATCTAACAGGTTATGCATTATCCAGACCCCTCTCTAGCTCTCTCCTTGAAGGAGGAGAAGTTATCTGTGAAAACTGTAGTTAAAAAGACATTAAAATTGTCACAGTTTTCTCTACATTATCCATTATTAGATTGCCTTCTGTATTAAGGGACCTTTTATTTGTGACATACCATATTTTCTTGCATACAACATGCACATTTTCTCCCTAAAATGTCAGCTAAAGAAAATTGGGATGTGTATTATATGCAAGGAAAAGGGATCCCCATGGGTTTGAGAATTTGAGGGAATGGGGTGGGAAGAGTGCTGGCTCCAAAGCCGTGCACTGTCTTCAACCTAGTGCACTGAGTCTGAGACCATGTGCTGGCTCCAGTGTCATGTGCCAGGTTGAACCCAGCACATGGCTCCAGAGTTCACACATGGCCCTGGACTCAATGCATGAGGTTAGACCTGACTCAAGAGCTGGTAGGTGGCTCTGGACCCAGCTTGCAGTTCCAGACTTGGCGTGCTGTCAGGCTGCACAGCCCCAGATCTGCCATATGCAATCATATCTGCTGTGCCAGATCAGGCCCATAATGCAGCCCCAAACTCTCCATGCCAGAGTGGGCTGCATAGCCTCAGACCCATCATGTGGAGTCAGATCTGGGGTATGTAGGCCCAGGCCAATAATGCTGGATTGGTCTGCAGGCCCCATTTGGCATATAGCACTAGGAACAAGCTCTGCTCTCTAAGATTTGTTACTCAGACACTTAGGCAAGGTAAGATCTTTTTTCCTTCATGGTACCTTTTAAAAAACAAGCTGTATGTTATATTCAGGGGAAGGTTATATGTGAGAAAATAAGGCATTTGTAAAATCCTTTTCTGTTGCCTTTTATATCTCTTGCTAATTGTGTCTCAGTTGTGCCTTACCTTTCCTGATTTTCAACTTGCATGCCCATGAGACACTTTTGTACTTTTCCCCAGTAATAGCATCCTGGACAAATCTAAGTATGTCCAATATTTTTAAACCAGAAACTGAAAATTCTGGGCGACGAACAAACAGAAGACAGAACTTGTACAAGGAGCTGTAGTTTGCACGCTCCTTCTCTCCATAGAATGAGAAGGAAGAATGAAATGGTACTTGAAATCTACAAAGTTAATCACTGAGTGATAAGAATCACCAGAAGATTTATTTTTTAAGAGCTGAGTTGTGGAGTAATTCTACACTGTAAATAGTTGTACAAGTTATCAGCTTTCTAAAAATTGTAGAAGGTGATGAAAAAGACATAATGGAAAGAAATGAAGACCTATTTTAAGATATCACTCATCTTTTTGCCAGCATAACAAATGGAACAATCATTTGTTCTCCTAAACCTACTCCAGGCCTATTTAAATGATCCTTAAAGGAAAGTGCTGGAAACTCTTTCACAAGGCAATCACTGGGGATTGTGCACATTTGGCCCAGGCTAGCAATATCTTGAGCCCTTCTCAGGATCTCTTATTCTCTAAAGGGGGAAAAAGACTTTTTCCCATCCACATAGGAGATGATCATATGAGTATAGGAAACCAGTCTTCTGGAGAAGGATAAGAATAGGGAGAGCAATATCTTCAGACCTGGGATTTGAAAATGTACTTCTTGCACCACTCCAGGCACTGTTGTACCTTCTATGGTACAATGCACTTTCTTTACATAGGAGGAATGGCTAGCTGATCATTTGACTCTGCTCTTATCATTATCTATTACCATTTCCACACTGGAGTACAGGCAGTCCTCGGACTTATGACATAATTTGTTCCTGAAAACGGCACCTTAAGTTGAAACATTGCAACTCAGAACCATTTTCCCCATAGGAAACAATGTTATAAATGGGGATTGGTTCCTGAACCAAGGCCCAATACCTTATTTTCACCAAAAATACCCCAGAATTTTGTACTCAGTTAATTACAGATGAGTAATATAGCTACATTAATGTATTTATATTGTAAATAGCAATCATATTGATTTGGAAGGACTTCTTTGAGGTGACTTTGCTGGAATTTTTGAACGGTGCTTGGTTCGCTTTTTGAAGGGTTCTTGGCTGGAGTCTTCTCAGGAGTCTTGGCTGCAGGTTTTTCTGGAGTCTTGTCTGCTTTCTTAAAGAAAATGTCCAAGGAAGTTTAGACAGATGTTCTCCAGGGAGATGAGCGACGCAGCAAACTTGTTTGCTGGCATGGCATCGCATTAGATTGTGTTGTAAAGTCTAAACTGACATCATAAAGTTGAAACAGGGTGTAAATTTATAAACGTTGTAAGTGTAAAATGTTGTAACTCGAAACATTATAAGTCGAGGACTGCCTGTATATGGAAATTAATACTAGCATAACTAGGAGGGGAGGACCAGAACAACTTTCCCAGGCATTGCATTTTGGAGGGGTGCAAAAATTGCCACTACCAAAGCGGCAGATGATCATGGCACTACAATCAGCAAAGTAGCAGACAGCACTATGCTGGGCTTTGTAGCTGCCCTGCGTATAGAGCTGTTTTGCTTTGCCTCTGAAAATTATCCATTGATGGTATCCCTTTTATATACCAAAATGCTGTCTTCCAGACTTGTGCTGCAAAAACACAGTTCTATTGTTAAGAGAATCTCTGTCATGCCTAGAATTTGGTCTGTAAGAGAGAACACACTTATTTTCTTCATACAGTGGGAAATACTAGAATCCAACTGGAAGCTTTAATTATTGACCTGTATGCTCAGGGGTTGAGAGAAGACAAAAATGAACTCAGTACATGTACATTTGGAAATCACTTATACTAAGACTGTAGACCACTGGTGCTCAATCTTTTGGATTTATGGGCCAGATGAGTGACACAGAGCCAGTCCACTGGCCAGATCAGACCCTGCACTGCCTGTCAGGATCAGGGACTGCATGCTGCAGAGTCAAGCTGTGTAGCACACAGGGCTCCTCACAGGTCCACAAATTTGGCAGGAGGGCAGCAGTGACACACCTGTGGGTAGTCCTTCAGCTGAATGACCCAGGAGCTGGATTTGGACTGCAGGCCTGGGGTTGATCACACCTGCTATAAAGTAGTGGCTAAAATAGCATCTATACCCTTCCATGCAGGAGTTTCAGTTTGCTGGATTTATATTTATGAGCCTGCTTGGCTCTCCCCACAAGCCACAGCTCTGTATCAGTTTTTTTAAGAACAGGTGCATAGTCTTCTTCCTTTTGAGTTCCTTCCTTTATTCTTTTCCCTCTGTATAGGGTTATCATCTGAGTTCCACGGTGCATAGCCTAAAGCATGAAAGCCTCTGAGGCATAAACAAAGCTTCTTCTGATTCAAAGGGTTCAGAAACACCCAACTATGGCAAAAATCATCTGTGTGTCTTACTTCACTTGTATAATGCTGCTTAACTGAGTGCATCCCACAAAAATCAGTCTTTGCTAAATTTGGTGGAATCAATGGTAGGTTTCAGGAGGGAAGGGGCAAAGGGACTGCAACTGGGAGCAATTGTTTTTAAAGATTTTAGTAATTTTCTCATATTCTTTAGGTCAAATTTGCTTCAGCATATTATTATTTATTTTTTTGGCAGATTGTTATGTCCTGCTTAAAGTTTGAAAGTAGTTTGCAAGAACAAAACCAAGAGGCTGATTGCAGAAAAAAAGAATATCTGGTTTGTCTGGTCTTATAGAAGACCCAAGATTTTATTCCTTTAAAATATGATTCTGTAGACTTCCACATGTCCTTCTTAATGCAAGTGCCTTGTATGTACTTTTACAGCTGGAGTCATGAGCTGAAGCTGTTAAATTTAATTTCTAGCAAGCTAAATTGCTTACGGTCTAGTTTTATTATTCATATTCTGAACCTTAAGCAATAAGATGTTGCCTGTGGGGATGTGTTAAACCAACACATGACTAATCTACCTCTTGGGAGCATGAGTAAAGGAGGGGCCATGTATCCACATCTGGTCCCTAAAGACTTTTTCTCATTATTCTTGCAGACAAAATAGTATCATTTTTAAATTAGTGCAATAATAGAGAAAAGAGATTGGAGACTAACGTGATGAACCATTTCACAAATTTAATAAAGAGAAGCAAGGCTGCAAGACAAAGTGGATTGAAGCAGGTTGTCTTGGTGTCATTATTAACATTTGACAGACCCACCTGCTGTGAAAGGAGATACAAGGACCTTTCCCACAGAGATATAAACTTTAGAAGCCCTGATACACAGGCCCCAGAATGTTGAAATAGGTCAAAGAGAAACCTTCCTCTGCAAAAAAGAATGCATTTGAAAGAATATTGAAATTTGGCAACAAATGCTACTTATGTGACCATGATCATGTCAATGCCAAATTATATTTTCTTTTTAGTGAATCTCTATCACACAGTTTTGGGGTTATTTTTTGTTTGATTTTTTTTTTTTTTAAGAAAAGACCTATACTATGTATTTTCATCAAATTATCTTGTATACTTTATCTTGCATATTTTCTATGTGAAAAATAAGGCAAGTTACATGTTATGTCATCGTCTCTGAGTTACAGTTAATATCAACTTGATACATTTTGTTCTGGTAAAACCACTCTAGATATACACACTTATATCATATGAGCACTGCATGGAATCATCACACGTTTGACTTAGTTCAGCACATTTGGCAGTCACTGCTTGAGAGACTCAGGCCTCTAATAACAGTGGTGTTGCAGTGTAAAAATTGAGTTAAAAATTAAGGCAGTACAGGAAAGGTTGCTTAGTACCTGTCTGCAATATACTTAGTTTTATTCAAGGCACTGCCAAGTATACTATACTGTACATTGAAATCTTTCTGTTGAGAGAATAAGGCAAGCATGAGACCAATAAACCAATTAAGCATGTTTAATACATATATTCAAATAATAATTTGAACCCATGTCTGAAGTTGAAGGAGGTAAATCTGAAGAGGTAAAGAAGGTAAAAAGGGTAAGCATTTAATATTAGCTTAATAAAACACGCTGGTGACAGAGCTGTATTGTTACCTAGCACACCCATGATGGCTAGAAAATGGTATTTAGAGATTTGCTTTTGGGAATTGGCTTGTAGGTAAAGTAGATATTGCATTAGAACAATGATCCAAGGGAATGGCAAGGGTTAATTGGTTTCCAAAAGCCTGTTTGTGACAAAAATCCCTTCAATACCCACTGTTTCTGAAACCAGCAAACACAGGCTGGAAAACTGAAGACATGTACCATGCTGTTCCATAACAGAGATAAGGGACTCTGCAGCATTGCCTAGCTGCTGAAACCCTGAAATTTCTGGTTTTGGCTGAACCCCTGAAATTTCTGGTTTTGGTGGACAGAGACCAGTAAATGCCCAAATTAAGATCTGAACATGTGACGGGCTTGTTGCAACAAAGAATATGCTGAAAATGATAAAATGGGGACAGTATGACCACCACAGGAAAACCAATCAGCAATGCCCAGGAATGAAAAGTCATCAGATGAGAAAAAGGATACAAAATGAGGGATTTCAGAGCAGCAAAGGGTCCCCAAGAGAGGAACCCAAGATCACAATGGATAGAGGGCATACCACCAGCCTGTCTCACCCATCCCACTGAGGGGCATAGATCTCAGCCCTCAACCTCCAGGCTGCTGGCATCTGACATTCCAGAAAGAACCTCAGGGTGGAGCGTGCATACTGGCCACACACACCTTCCCTCTGTGACAGCCCTAGGCCTGGTAGATATAAGATTGCTTTCATTATTCTTATCTTCTATCACTGTGTATCAATACAATTCACTTACTATCAAATGGAGAGGTCATGATCGGCCTGAGGGTTTGAGTCCACCAGGAACAAGGTGTGGCAGCATATTAGGGGGCACTACTATTGTAGAGCCACCCACCTCACTGTGCCAAGCCCAAAACCATGCTTCAGGAGTCTCCCATGGGGAGTCTATGGCTGGATGGCCCCCTTCCTAGACAACACCTGCAAGCCTGCAGTAACACTGCCACCACCTGCGCACTGGTCTCTGTTAGGGCTCTGTGCAGCCCAGAGTACACAGACCCTGCAAACCTTGGGGGTTATTTGCCCACTGGCAATATTTCTAGGTACCTTTTTCAGCCCAAAGCCTCCCAGGGTAACTTCAGGCATGACTAAGGGAATATAAACAGCCAAGCTCTGCTGGCTGGGCCTGCTCCCTGAAGGTGGTGACAATGGAGCAGACGGGTGGGCGAGGCCACCGGAGCTGTTCTCGCTCCCCTCCCCCCTTGCTCCTTGGAGGTAATGACAGCAGAGTGGGGGGAGAGTGGGGTTGGGATGCTGCAGGGGGGGCGAGTCCACCAGTGCTGGCCTTGGCTGACCCCTCCCCCCTTCTGTCATCACTGCCTGCAGGGCTGGCCACAGCGTCAGGGAAGGGAGGAGCCAGCCTGAGCGTGTTCCTGCCCCCCCTGCTGCCATGGCAGGGAATTGGGGGAGCAGTCCCAGACTCCAGGCAGAAATGGGGAGTGGCATGGGGCAGAGGTGGGGGAGCGGGCCCAGACCCCAAGCAGCAGGAGGTAAAGGGGGAGTGGTCCCAGATGGGGGGGGCACAGGCTCCATCCCTGCTCACTCCTCCCCCACCATCGTTCTTGACGGGCAATTGGCTAGTAGACTCATAATCACCAACGCCCTGTTCTGCCAGAAAAACAGGCACAAGACATCATGGCAACATCCATGATCTAAGCATTGGCATTTGACTGACTGTCATTGTTTGTGCCCGGGATTGGAAAGATGTCCAGATCACCCAAGCTATGTTAGGAGCCGATGACTTCTGAACCAATTACTGACTCAGTTATGTCACTCAAACTGGCTCCCAAATGATGGCTTCAGCAGAAGCAATGCAGAAGAAAGATCAATGTTTCAAGGATCCCATCAATATTCGTTATTGCAATGCTACATATTGCAACACAGAGAACAGGCAGATCAAGAGACCCAGTGAAATGGCTGGAGGACATCACAAACCCAGAGCCACTACCACTGCCTCTGCTTTTACCCATGACGTTTCTGTCCAGGCTGTGGGGACTGCGGCTTGCAGGTTCTTTCCAGTGATGGCCAGGTGGGGAAGTGTCTGCAGTGTGAGTGGTGCCTCCTGGTGGTGTCTCTCAGGGAACAGGCAAGAATGCTACAGGAGACAGTGGTGAGGCTCTGAAGTTCCAGTATGAAACTGGAGATAGGCCCGTCAAAAATCTCTGGGTTAGGGTTAGAAGAGAGAGCAACAAGGAAGATGTCATGGTGGGAGTCTGCTATAGACCACCAGACCAAGAGGAAGTGGATGAGGCTTTCTTCAAGCAGGTAGCAGAAATTTCCTGAACACAAGCTCTGGTTCTCATGGGGAACTTGAATCACCCTGACACCTGCTGGGAGGGCAAGGTGTGTGCAGGCAATCCAAGAAGTTTTTGGACAGTGTTGGGGTTGCACTTTTCAGTGTAAGTGCTAAAGCAGCCAACTAGAGACCATGCTCTTCTTGACCTACTACTCACAAACAAGGAAGACTTGCTGGAGAATCTACTAGTAGATGGCAACTTGGGCAGCAGTGACCACAAGATAATTGAGTTCAGGATCCTAAGGAAAGGAAGGATAGAGAGCAACAAAGGAAGGACCCTGAACTTCAGAAAAGCTGACTGATTTGCTCAGAGAAGACATGGGCAGGATCCCCTGGGAAGCCAGTCTGAAGTGGAGAGGAGTCCAGGAGAGCTGGCTGTACTTGAAAGAAGCCTTATTGAGAGTGCAGGAACAAACCATACCGATCTTCAGGGAGACTAGCAAGTATGGCAGAAGACCAGCTTGGCTAAGCAGGAAACTCTTCAGTAGACTAAATCACAAAAAGGAAGCTTATAAGAAGTGGAAACTTGTACAATCAGCTGGGGAAGAGTATAAGAGTATTGCTCAGGCATGCAGAGATTAAGTCAGGAAGACCAAAGTACAGCTGGAGTTACAGCTAGCAAAGGACATGAAGGGTAACAAGAATGGTTTCTACAAGCAACAAGAGGAAGATCAGGGAAAGTGTGGGTCCCTTAGTGAATTGGGGAGGCAATCCAAAGACAGAGGATGCAGAAAAGGCTGAATATTCAATGGCTTTTTCACCTCAGCTTTCAGAGACAAGGTCAGCTCCCAGACTACTGTACCTGGCATCACAGTCTGGGGAGTAAGTGAACAGCCCTTGGTGGTGAAAGAACAAGCTAGGGACTATTTAGAAAAGCTGAACATGTACAAGTCCATGGGGCTGGATGGGATGCACCCAAGGGTGTTGAAGGAGTTGGCTGATGTGATTGCAGAGTCACTGGCTATCATCTTCAAAAACTCATTGTGATCAGGAGAGGTCCCAGATGATTGGAAAAGGGCAAACATAGTGCCCATATTTAAGAAAGGGGAAAAGGAGGATTCAGGGAACTACAGACCAGTCAGCCTCACCTCAGTTCCTGAAAAAATCATGGTGTAGACCCCAAGAAATCCATTTCTAAGCACTTTGAGAAGGAGGAGGTGATTAGGAACAGTCAGCATAGATACAGCAAGGGCGAGTAATGCCTGACCAACCTGATTGCCTTCTATGATGAGATGACTGGCTCTGTGGATGCGGGAAGACCAGTGAATGTGGGATACCTTGATGTTAGCAAGGCTTTTGATGTGGTCATAACATTTTCGCAGGCAAGCTAAGACCTGGATGAATGGACTGTAAGATGGATAGAAAACTGAATGGATCATCAGGCTCAGAGGGTAGCACTCAATGACTCAATGTCTAGTTGGCAGTCGGTATCAAATGGAATGCCCCAGGTGGTGGTCCTGGGGCCGGTTTTGTTCAATATCCTCATCAACGATCTGCTAGATGGCATACAGTGCACCCTTAGCAAGTCTGCAGATGACACCATGCTGTGGGGGGTAGTAGATATGCTGGAGGGTAGGGCTAGAATTCAGAGTGACCTACACATATTGGAGGACTGGGCCAAAAGGAATGTCATGAGGTTCAACAAGGACAAGTGCAAGGGCCTGCAAATAGGACAGAAGAATCTCATGCGCCAGTACAGGCTGGGGGCTGACTGGCTGGGTCATGAGGGTACTATAATGCAGGACTAGCTTGCAGGCAGTCCTGCACTGTAGCATCCTCTTGCCCCAGCCAGCCCTGGTTGCCATCTACATGTAGATTGTGGCAGGGTAAATAACTCCACCATAGAACAGTACTTGAGTTGGGCAGAGTTAATTAGTTTACTCCAGCCTAATATCACGACTTGTGCAGATGGTGATGTTTTACTGAAGAGCTAATTAGGCAATTCTGCAGTAAGCATCTCACATAGGCGCACCCATTGTTGTGCCTATATGGCACATTTGTAGAGAATTTTGTTCACTAAATAAAAACAGAAACAAGGAAAAAACAAACATGGTATCTCACTTGATAAATGTTTGTTACTTAAGTCCTTTAGATTATCAGCAGCCTTCTGCCTCTTTGCCTTGGATATTGATTCATCAATCTAAGTTTTAAATACATCAGAGGATGACAACTCCCCTTTTCAAGGTTCCAGCTAACAGAAGGGCTATTGCCTCACAGAAGATTTAAAAAAAATGCAAATCCAGAGGTTACCAACTACTCCAAGGGTGAGATTGTCTTCCTCCTCAATTGCAATCATTGGATCCACATAGGGATAGATATCCAGGGATTCTCTGGAAAGGATTGCAAAACAGATAGGAGCTTTAGAATTGGATATGTTTTCAAATAAATAGGAAATTGTATAAGAGGAAAAAAAAGTGGCTGAAATACAAGGCACATTATAAAAAGTTCTCAAAAGTAGCTGATAGGTATCTGTTATAACTAGGGATCTACCAAACTCAAGGATTTTGTGGGTGGATCCCAGGGCTGGCTGCCTTTTTCAGAAGCTGAGCATGGTAGGGTCATCCACACCTCCGATTACATGAGGGGCTGGTTGCAAGGGCTGTCAGTCATGTGGCCCCTTCCCTTGCCACTGATTGGTAGAGAGGGGTGGAGCTGCATAGCAGGCTGCCCTCTCAGCTAATCAGCAGTGAGGGGCAGGGGGGGAAACCATCTTGCTGGCAGCCCTTCCTGCTGGCAGCCCCCCTCCACCTTTCTTCCCTGGCGAGCTGCATGTCCAGTAAGGCTGTGCAAAACAGCACCGTTCCAATTCAACTTCCATTTTGACCATCTGATGGAACATGTTTCATTTCAAGTTGTTTTGTTTCAAAAGCACCATTCCATTTTGTTTTGCTGTTTTGATGCTGTTTTGATGTTTCACCCATAGCCCCTGCAGCCCTCCCAGGGGTGTGGGTAAGCCCCCAGTCTGCCTGCCAGATGACAGAAGGTGTGTGCTACCAGCTGGAACTGGTGCTGAAGCCAGTGACCCTGGCTTCGAAGCTCAAAATGTTTCAAAACTTTTGAAACATTTCGAGTTCTCTTGTCTCATTTTGAAGCTGTTTTGAAGGCTTTTGTTTTGTTTCGATTTCACTGTTTTGAGCTTGAAACGCATTGAAACAGCTTCGAAACGAAATACCAGGTGAAATTTCGCACAGTCCTAATGTCTAGGCCACAGCAGCCTTGAGAAGGAGCCTGCATTTTATTTTCAGTAATGTTTTCTTTCTTTCTTTGGGTTTGGTTGTTTTTTTTTTTTGGGGGGGGGGGGGTTGCAGTGAGCCTGCCATTTTTCACATTTTCCATGAAATGTGAAATTGTGATTTTGTGTTATAACCACTTTTCTATCTCAGGGAACGAGGAAGGTTTTGTGATTAACACAAGGCACTGAGAGCCAGAACCTTTGGGTTCTAATATCTATTCTGTGCTCTGAAACTGACATAATAGCGTCGCCTATACTTTAGGTTTTGAACTGTAGTCTAAAAATGGGAAAGGGAGTCTGTGCCCACATCTGCTCCACTAGGCGTTCTCGAGCTGCTTTTGCCCGTGCAGTTGACCGGGTTTGCCCTGGTCCTGCAAGAGGACCCCAGAGGGTGCCTCGGATGATGTTGGAAGACCCCCTAAACTCGCCTGCCATGACTTTGAATGGATCCTCAGTGGAGGGGGTCCCCTTCGAAGCAGCCTCCAGGGTCATCACGCCTTCGGCAGGCACTCACGGGGCTCTGACCACCCCTACACCCCGGCCAAACGCCACCTTCTGCTGTTGATCTCCCAGTCTTCTTTTCTTACTAGCCCCTCCTCGTCTCTTCCCTTGGACTTCCTGTAGTCTTAGCTCAGCGGGACCTGGCAGCCTAGGCTGGGCTCCGGTATGAGGGCTAAGAGGCCCTTGATACCTGCAGATCCTATCCTATTCTGACACCCGTGGTGCCACCACGTGTAAAAATGAAAACCCCACCACCGTGTCTGCTGGGGAGGTATAACCACCAGGCATGAAAGCCCTGAAGAAAGTAGCAAGCCCTAGCCCAAGGAGCCCTGCAACTGCCCAGTGCCTCAGAGCCCCCTAGGCAGCTCCCCTCTAGGGACATTGCTACAGCCCCCTGAGGTCTTGTAGCCCTGACCAGCTCCTCTACCGGTTCCTTTCCTGGCTTCTATGCCAGCTCTTTCCCGGGGTCCTCTGCCGGTTCCTTCACCACCTTCTCTGCCGGCTCTCCCGCTGGTTCCTCTGCCGGCTTCCTCACTGGCTTCTCTGCCGGCTCTCTCACCGGTTTCTCTGCTGACTTCCTCACCAGCTTCTCTGCCGGCATTTTCCCTGGCTTCCCTGCTGGCCCCTTTGTAGTTGTGGCTCTTGCTGCTTCTGCCGCTGCAGCAGCTCTCACCGCTTCGAGCAGGCAGATGCCACGGGTGCAAGCTCCCGACCTCGGGTTTCCCCGTGGGCTTCCTGGTCTTCTGCCCTCTGCCTGTGCCCTTGGGGCTGCACTTTATTCCCGCTGAGTGGCGTCTCTCGCTGATGTCACCCGGCCCCAGCTCAATATGAGCGTGGCTAATGAACCGTGCAGGCGGTTTTCCGGTATGCACTCCTCTGTTACCTCCAGCTCCTGTGAGGGGTAAGTATGGGCTTTCTTCCCCTTTGGTTTTGGCCTGGGGTTTCCCCATAGCCCCGGCGTCCCTGGGACATAACCCCCCCCCCACCCCCTTAAGATGCGTTGGGGCGCTTCTTTATTCCCATTTTGGGTCATACCTGTTGGACCGGTCAGTCCCCTTGCTTGATTTCCTCGGTCTCCGGTCTGATCTTCACCTTCGCACCTGGATATGAAGTCCGCTACTGTATTAGTTTTTCCGGGTTGGTGTATTATGTGGAACTTATATGGTTGGAGTGGCAAGGCCCACCGGGTAATCTGGGCGTTATCGGTCTTGGCTGTGTTCAGCCACCTTAGCAGGGCATGGTCTCTTACCAGTTTAAATTCTCTGCCCATCAGGTAGTATCTAAACTGGTCTACCGCCCACCGAATTGCCAAGCATTCTCGTTATATACCTCTTCTCCGCTGGTAGCAGTTTGCGGCTGGTGTACGCCATGGGTCTCTCGCTGTCTCCTTCCTCCTGGGTGAGGACGGCACCCACTGCCATCTCTGAGGTGTCTGTCTGTAAGATAAAGGGTTTCCTGAAGTCAGGGGTGTGTATTATAACATCCTCACATAATGCCCTTTTCAACATTTTAAAACTTTGCGTCATCCCTTCCGTCCACCTTACTGCCCCAGTTTTCCACCCTTTAAGAGCCTCCGATAAGGGTGTTACCAGTTCTGAGAAGTGTGGTACAAATCGCCTGTAATAATTGGTTAACCCTAAGAATGACCCTAGCTGGCGGCAGTTTTGAGGGGCCGCAAAGTTGTGGATAATTTCTACCTTGTCTGCCAAGGGTTTAATTGTTCCTCTGCCAACCAAAAACCCTAAATATTTTGTCTCCTTTTCGGCCAGGGCACATTTCTGGGGGTTTGCCGTCAGGCCAGCGCACCTCAGTTCTGTATAGATGGCTTGAAGGGCTCTCTTGTGTTGCACCCAAGTCTGGGAGTATACGACAATATTGTCTATGTATGCCGCTGCATATTCGGCGTAGGGCACTAAGATCCGGTCCATTAGGCATTGAAATGTCGCAGCGGTGCCATGTAATCCAAAGAACTTCCTGACAAACTCATAGAGTCCCCACGGGGTGCCAAATGCCGTCTTCGGCCGATCTTCCTTGGCTACAGGAATTTGCCAATATCCCTTCGCGAGGTCTAGGGTTGATATATACTGGGCATCCCCTATTCTCTCAATTAATTCTGCCATGTGGGGCATAGGGAATGCGTCAAAAACTGCCAAGGCATTCAATCGTCTGTAATCAACACAAAGCCTTAAAGACCCGTCAGGCTTATGCACCAGCACCAGAGGGCTCCTCCAGGAACTCCATGAAGGCCGAATGACCCCTAGTTTCAACATTAAATCAATCTCTCCTCGAACAGCTTCCAGGAGGTGGTGTGGAATGGGTCGCCACCTTTCCCTCACTATTGCTCCGAGTGGGGTTTTTATAGTGTGAAACAAGTTCCGGACCCAACCGGGTTCCTCGCGGAATACCTCCCGGAACTCTTCTATCAAGCTTTGTGCTTCTTGCCTCTGTACAGAGGACAATTCCTCTCCAACCCTGACTACGGTTCCCTCCTTAGAGGGTTCAGTCTCCCTCTTTAACCCCTGGGGTCTTAGGTCCTCGTTATCGGTCTCGGAAAAGGCTACCCATCCTTCGGGCTCCCGCCACTCTCGTAGGAGATTTACATAGTAAATTTGTCTTTCCCGAAGGTGGCTGGGCCTATTTACCTCATAATCCACTGGTCCGACCCGTCGGAGTATCTTGAATGGCCCCTGCAATTGAGTCAGGAGCTTGCTTGTGGATGTGGGGAGCAGCACCAGGACTCTCTGTCCTGGCTCGAATTCCCGCTCTTTGGCGTGGCTGTCATATTTTTCCTTTTGACGGGCCTGGGCTTCCCTCATGTTCTCATGGGCTAGGTCCTGGGCCAACCTGATTCTCTGTTGGAACTCCCATTGGTATGTTTTTGGTTCTTGAGAGGGTCCTCCCTCCTGCTCCCATTCCTCTCTCAAGACCTGTAGAAGACCTCGCAAGCAACGTCCTAATACCAGCTCAAATGGAGAGAACTTCGTAGTGTCTTGCGGGGTGTCTCTAAGGGTAAACAGTACTAAAGGGAGGAGGAGGTGGTCCCATTTCCAGGGGTCCCCCTGTATGCAGCATCGTAATACCCGTTTTATCGTCCCGTTGAGGCATTCCACCAGAGCATTAGTCTGGGGATGGTAGACTGAGGTACGGAGCTGTTTTATCTGCAGTGTGCGGCATACCACCCTCAAAACCCCGGACATAAAATTCCTTCCTTGATCTGTTAATATCTCTTGCGGGATCCCCATCCTGGCTATCCATTTTATCAGCTCCTCCACAATATGTGGGGCGGTCATAGCTCGCAAGGGAATTGCCTCCGGGTACCAGGTGGCATAATCCACAATAACCAATATGTATTGGTGGCCAGAGCTGCTGTGGGGAAGTGGTCCTATGACATCTAGGGCTATCCGCGAGAACAGGATGTCTATAATGGGCATAGGCTGGAGGGGTACCCATGCAGGATGTTTGGCTCTTGTCTTTTGGCATTCGGGGTAGGCTGCACATTGACGGGCCACCTCCTCCCCCATCCCGGGCCAAAAAAACCACCTGCTCACCCTGGCGAGGGTCTTATCCCATCCCAGATGCCCCCCTGTGGGACTCGCATGAGCCAATCACCAAATAGTCTGGCGGAATCAGGCGGGTACCACCAGTTGCGAGCCCTCGGTCTCCTCCCACCTATCCCCTTGTACATGATAAAGGAGACGGTTCCTTACCTTGAAACTGGGAAGCCCTTCAGGCGGTAGTGCTGGGACGCCTCGGATACTTTGGGCCTGCTCTCGAAGGGTCCTGATTTCTTGATCCTCCTCTTGTGCCTTTCGGAACTGCAGGCTACTGGTAAAGTCGTTCAAGTCTAACTCGTCCGTCTCATCCTCTGACTCCTCATTTTCCTCTGTTTCACCCAGCCAACCTTCATGGTTCTGGATTTTTCTGCGTGTCATTTTCATGTCTCTTACCCTATCCAGGACATCGTACACTGGCATCCAGTCTTGTCCCAGTAGCATCTCACAAGCTAATTGAGGCACGACCCCCACCAGGAGTTCTCCTTGGTGTTCCATCACCCTTAGGCGTCTCCATTATCACACAATTTGCTTAGTTTCCCCATGGAGGCAGGCTACCTTCACGGGGCGAGCCTTCCACCAGCCTTGTGATTGCACCAAATCCAACCTCACCAGAGATTGAGCACACCCCGAGTCCAGAGTAGCTTGCACAGGGCGACCTTCCACCCAGGCCTTGACAACGGGACGGCTCCAGGCCATGTTCTCCTCGCCGACTGCATAACTGCAGTCCATCGGCTTGCCAGACTCCGGACCCCTCCGCCTTTCTGTTGGGGTCCTCGATCTGTCAGTGGGGATCCAGCGTTCTGCCGCTTGGCTTAGGCATTCCCTAGAGAAATGACCATTCTGCCCACACTGGAAACACATGGTGTCCTTGGTAGCCCCCCAGCCAGGCGGACACCGGCGTTCTGGCTCTTTTGGGGCCACCAGAGAGGACCCCAGGTTCCTTCTCTCCCTGGGGTAGCTGGCCTCTGAGGCAGTAAAAGCCTCCGCCAGTTTCAGGGCTTGTTCGCAGGTCCATGGGGTGTTGTCAGACCCAGTGTTGTGTCCGCTCTTCTAAATCATTTGGAAATTGTTCAAGGACAATTTGATCTGCTAGGGCTTCTCTATCCGGTTCCGCTGGGCTTACCCATTTATCCAGCAAATCCTACAGTAGCTGCAGCAGCACTCTTGGTCGTCTCTCATTGGGTCCTTTCTTGGCCCGGAACAGGCGGCGATAGTGCTCCGGGTTGATTTCCAATCTATATAGGATGGCTTCCTTCACGTGCTCATAGTCTCAGGCATCATCCCGCGAGAGGGCTCGATAGGCGGTCTGGGCCTTGCTGACTACTAGGCTCCCAACTAGCAGACCCAATATCCCTTGTCAAGCCCGGTCATGAGGGCGTGCCGTTCAAACGCCTCGATATAAGCCTCTGGATCATCGTCCCTGGTCATTTTAGGCATTTTGAAGGATACAAAACTGTGTCGGAGCCAGTCTTGTTGCCGGTCTAGCATTTGCTGCTGGGAGTCCAGGATCTGAGTTAGAACCTGTAGGTTCTGTCCAAGGACATCAGTGGGGCCTATAGCTGTGGACTGCACGTTGGCATAAGTTGCCAGGTCAGGGTTCTCCATGTTCCCGGCTAATGCACCACGTTGTGCCTGCCTCTGCTCCACTAGGCATTCTCGAGCCACTTTTGCCCGTGCAGTTGACCGGGTTTGCCATGGTCCTGCAAGAGGACCCCAGAGGGTGCCTTGGATGATGTTGGAAGACCCCCTAAACTCGCCTGCCATGACTTTGAATGGATCCTCCGTGGAGGGGGGTTCCCTTTGAAGCAGCCTTCAGGGTCATCACGCCTTCGGCAGGCACTCACGGGGCTCCGACCTCCCATACACCCCGGGCAAAAGCCACCTTCTGCCACAGGTCTCCCAGTCGTCTTTTCTTACTGGCCCCTCCTCGTCTCTTCCCTTGGACTTCCTGTAGTCTCAGCTCAGCGGGACCTGGCAGCCTAGGCTGGGCTCCGGTGTGAGGGCTAAGAGGCCCTTGATACCTGCAGACCCTATCCTATTCCAACAACTGTGGTGCCACCATGTGTAAAAACGAAATCCCCACCACCGTGCCTGCCGGGGAGGTATAACCACAGGGCATGAAAGCCCTGAGGAAAGTAGCGAGCCCTAGCCCAAGGAGCCCTGCAACTGCCCAGTGCCTCAGAGCCCCCTAGGCAGCTCCCCTCTAGGGACCTTGCTACAACCCACTGAGGTCCTGTAGCCCTGACCGGCTCCTCTACTGGATCCTTTCCCGGCTTCTCTGCCAGCTCTCCCGCTGGTTCCTCTGCCGGTTCCTTCACCGGCTTCTCTGCCGGCTCTCCCACTGGTTCCTCTGCCAGCTTCCTCACCAGCTTCTCTGCCGGCTCTCTCACCGGTTTCTCTGCTGACTTCCTCACCAGCTTCTCTGCCGGCTCTCTCACCCGTTCAGCTGCCGGTTCCTTCACCAGCTTCTCTGCCGGGGTTTTCCCCGGCTCCTCTT
>NW_005843018.1:144507-150506 GCF_000455745.1 Alligator sinensis
GGGTTCCCCCACGGGCTTCCTTGTCTTCTGCCCCCCACCTGTGCCCCCGGGGCTGCACTTTATTCCTGCCGGGTGGCGTCTCTCGCTGACGTCACCTGGCCCCAGCTGAATATGAGCGCGGCTAATGAATCACGCGGACGGTTTTCTGGCCTGCACTCCACTGTTACCTCCGGCTCCTGTGAGGGGTAAGTATGGGCTTTCTTCCCCCTTTGGTTTTGGCCCGGGGTTTCCCCATAGTCCCAGCTTCCCTGGGACAGAGTCTATGAGGTTTTTTTCTGTCTGCCTACTTACACAGATATATTTTCTCCCTGCTAGTGTGCAGTTCTATAATACGTCTTTTATGTTGCAAAGTTAGGCATAGACTCTACACTGTCACTTGCATGCTCAAAATTAATGGATCCAGTATTAGCTAACTATGCAAATAACTCTGTGTGTGTCTGTGTGTGGATGGGTGGGTGTGGGTATGTGTGTGTGTGTGTGCGCATGAATTTGGCCTTTAAGGTGTATTAACTATAGACCCATAACTGAAACAGTAGAATATACTAGAAAGGGGATCCTATTTCAGTACTCCTACCCACAAGGGAGTCAGTCAGTTTACTTTCTGTATTGAAAACTGCAGTTTGATGGTGTTGGAGTACTAAAAAGCAGTCATCTTGCAGTGTGCAAGTTCAATAGTTTCAGACAGGTTAGGCCCTCTTTCCAAAACATCTTCCCCCTTTGTTGTCCTACACCCTCCACATGCAGGCAAAATGCCAAACCAAGTGTCTGGTAAAGATGCAGCCTTATGACTGTAAGGACCAGTCCCAATGCTTTTCTTCTTAATTAACATAAAAACAATAAAGTTAAGTCCTGCCATGCTCCAGGGGCCTGACTCTTTCCATAAATCTATTCGCTGGCCTCATGCTACAGTAAACACAAAATGACCATCTAAAGGATAATCCAGAGGAATATTCTGAACACAACATTCCCATTCTTTTATTTCTCCTGCTTCTTCACAGTAAACTGCTGAACTTAAGCCATAATTTCAAAAGCCTGAAGTTTAATTACAGCATGTGCAGCAACAGCAGCCAGTTCAGCAATCTGCCTTATTTAAACAGTTCAAAATGGCTGGAAATATCATCTGCCAAAAGCGCATGGAACACCTCTTAAATAGACATGGGAACAGTATGCAACAAAGGACTCTGAATTCAAATGCCCTTTAAAACAGTTATCCGGCTTTAAATACAAGCTGAAGTGAAAGCCAAAAAACATTCAAGAGACTGAAACACCACATCTTGGACTTCCTCACCCTGTGTGTTGTTGGAGAAAAGGTTGAATTGTAAAAAGCCTTGAGCTGAGCTCCTATTGACCTTTGCCCAGCCTCCTTAACTCTGAAGAGCATAGTGCTTCATTGCTGTAAATAAGAATAATCATGCTTCAAGAAGAGATATTCCAGATCCAGGATACCTGTTAATGTTACTACACATGAATCACAGACAAATATTCAATCCTCAATGGTAATGTGTGCCTTTATAATAATCAGCCATAACAAAGGGCATCAGGAATACAATTTCCTTCCACTATAGCACTATTTTAAAGGTGTCATTCAAATGCATTTTTAACTTAAATGTATTCAAAAGTGAAGCGAAAGACTAAATAGGCTCCCTGCCTCCAAGAAACTTTATTACTCCCATGATAAGTCACTTTAAGACATATCCTCAGAGCCACCTCTAAGCCTAGTGTAACATCACAGGTGACTTGGATCCTAGCTTTGTGGTTTTGGCCGAACTCTAATTGTTACGTATATTCTTAATGCATTTATTGAAAATAGCTGGAAATCTCCCTACTGTGCTCATGAACAGCTTAACTGTTGATTTCTAAGCTGTCGTTTAAAAGGAAATAAAGTTAGATGTCTGGAAAGAAATTACCAGACTCCAAATAAAGCAATCAAATTGCAGTCATTTGCATATGCAATCTAATCGGTTTACAGTCTTCCAGACCACACAGTTGTTGGTCTCTCAGGAGGTAAACAGTAGGGAATAATTTACTTGTCATGTGCCTACATATCATGGATAAGAGTTTCTTCTGATATAAAACAACACTGCCTAGAGAGAGGCGTTACACATGTTAGTCTGAAGTCAGGCAGAAGGCAGGGCAAGGTAGCACTGCTTAGGCTCTAAGGGAGTTTTTACATGTGTTCCAGCAGTGTGGGGGAGGGGGGAGCTTTAATAAGAGTGGCCCCAAGAGCTGCTCTAATTAAAGTGCCCGGAGCATCTCATGTATAGCGTCCCCACACTTCAAAATGGTGGAGAAGGCACTTTATCTAAAGCTCATCAAATAAGCTTTAGTTAAGGCATCACTCCCACCACCATTTTGAAGTGCAGGGATGCTAATACACAAGATGTGGAGGCTAGGCACAGTAATTACCATGCTCATGTGGATTCAATTAATCAAGTCTGCTCCAACATGCTGTAATTACAGCATATTGGAGCAGCCTCCCCCATAATGTACAGGCACCCTAAGGTGCCACCCTGCCCTGTGTTCTGCCTCAGAATACCGTACATTTTGCTCAACCTAGCACCTATTTTCAGAAAGCATAGGCCCGACATAGGACAGCCTATTAATAAATCCAGAAGAATAAAGAAACAGAAATCTTCAGATTGATTCCTATTTCAAGTACCCTCAATGCAAGCTTAAAAAGTAAAGTATTATTAACTTCAAGCACTAGTTACTTTTTCAGTGTTGTTGGCCTGTCTTGGTTTTGCAGAAAAATTACAGGAGGCTTAAAGATGGAAAGTGATCCTCAGTTTGGCAGGCTCTTCACTCAAGCTTAAAAGCGCTCCTGTTTTTTCAGAGCTTGTTTTGGAAGGAAAAATAATAGCATGCTCCATTTCCCCCTCCTCCTCAATTTCCTTCCTTCTCTGCTCCCTTTCCTATTTTTTTTCTAACCGCCATCAGTGAGAAGCATAGGTATGGCCTACCCACATAACCCCTGCTGAAGTACTATATTTCTTACTGGCTCTGCTCTACAGAAGCCCTCTGTAGCTTCTGCTACAGTTTACCAGGGGCAAAGCTCCTATTATGATCTCAGCTAGAATTACCTACGTAGTATCTTTTCATAACTGTAGTATTGTATTTGAAAAAACAATCTTTTCTTATTTTCTATTAAATACAGGTCTAAAATTGCATATTGGTGTCTAAAGTAGGTATGCAAGTCATTTGACATTTACATGGAAAAAGGAAATCCACATTAGTATGTAGGGGTGTGAGAAACTGCCTGAATGCAACACTAAGTTTGGAAGCTTGTGTGAGCGCTGAAAATTTAACTCAGTATTCTTCCTTTATTTTTTTTAAGTTCTAAGCTTTTAATAGAAAAGATCCATCTCATTCAGCTCAGCAAGATAATGTAACAGCTAAGCCCAAGGTTTCCTTGTCACAACTTCTTGCTGATAGTGCAAACAACTACTTATAACAACAAACAACTACTTATATGAGTCCTAAGTGGGAGAATGGAGCCGAGGAATATGGCTGTAAGGGGGCAACTCTTTCAGCTTATATTCAAAGAAGACTGGGAATAGGAAGTAAAGCCAGAGAGAAGACTTTGCTTCTCCACTTCATAGAGTCAAGGACAGTAGGTAGAGAGAGGGAGACCCAAATACCTCACAAAAACTTATGTATGGTTGCAAGAGATTTATGCTTTGTGGCAATCCTTACTCTCTCCCAGAAGTACTATTCATTACCTTGGAAAATCATGGGGAGGGGGGAGGTGACCTATCATGTTGGGTTTGAAATTTTAGGAGACTTCATAGAGGAATACAAGAGACTGCTACATTTGCCAACAATTCCTGGATGACCCCACACGTCTCCCAGACCTCAACTCTGAACGTCATTTTACGTGATAATGTGAAAGCTGTTGGGGGTAGAAAATTCCAGATGGCTATGGTGACTTGCTTCTCTGGAGTCAGGGGTGGGCTTATGCTGCTCAGTTGGGGGCCCCACTGGGTAACAATGTCCATGAAGGTAGCCTGGCACATGTGGAAGTTCTTCATGGCCCCTCTTGTCAGTTGTCCTAGGTGCCCAGGAAAGTGTACCAGTTACTATTGGTCTTGTGGGCCTTGAACCACTGCTTGGTGTTCTGGAGGTGATCCCAGAGCACCCCAGGCTGCTAAAAGCAAACTTTCAATAATCAATAGCTGAGTAAAATAGTCAGCCCCACCTCATACAATTCAGCCTGCAAAGCTACATATGGAGAAGACATATAACATTAAAGGAGCATTCAAGGGCACCCCAGAGTCAATTGCACTGAGGAGGCTTCATCAGCTAGGTAGAAGGAACTCAAGATTCTTGGTGGTAAGATAGAGTAAATGGCTCCATGTGGCAGGATCCTAGGCTGGATCTTAAGCTGAAAGTTATGTGCCAGCATGATTATCTTCCAGGAAACCTGCAAACAGACATGTATAATCTCCCACGGCCTCTAACTAGTTGCATAGGGTAACAAGAAGGACATGCCACAGTTCCTGGATCTATGGACTTGTACACAAGGGGTAGGGATCCATGGCAGGGTGTATGCATAGAAGCTGTAGCACTTGTTCCTAACAAGAGAGAGGCCATATTCAAGGCCTCTCTCTGGGAGCCTCAGAGCAGGGAGCAATGTAGGGAAGAGAAGGAGGGGTTACTATGCCTGGTAGTTCCCCATATGTTTCTCACTGGAGGCCAGCCACTCGACATTGCCTTGTGTGCTTAGCTGCTCTTAGCAATCTCTGTCAGCCTGGGAAGGCTTTAGGACATGCTGGGATATGCACACAGGGGTTCTCTATCTGTGGGCTGTCACCAGTGCAGGCTGCCTGTGCACCTTCTCCCGTGAACACCAAATACTTTCAGGATGCTCTATCAACAGAGTTTAGGCCACTCAAACTAAATTGCACGACTTAGACTGGTTCATTCGAATGCTTGCACACTACCATAGAAGCATATTTATTTGTATTCATGGAACAAATTCCAATACTGGCTACAGTTCTCCAAACTGTTTTCTTTCAATACTTACCAAAGATTTCAAAGGGTTTTGGCTGAGGCCAGAATATGAAGACAGCTCTTTGGAAAAGCTAATGTAGTCCTAAGGAGTTTCTTAAATACTCCCTGTGGTGTTTTGAAGAGCAGGGACCACCTACTCCAACATGCCTTGGAACTGCATCTTCCTTTGATCCAGGTCCCTTGACCCAAAGAAAGACGGGGGAAATGTCTACATCCCTATGTACAGTTGTTATTTCCTGCACAAAGAGAACAATGATGGCACATGCTCATAAAATTTCCCAATACATCCTCTTCCTTTGAACTGTATCCCGCCACAACACAGCATGTATAAGTAACTTGCATGCAGCTTATCCTATATTTATGTTTTGAACACCTCACCATATTTCAAGCACAATACGTATTTTAAAGAAGGCACAGTTCATATATTAGGATGTTTCATCACTCAAGGCCACAGATGGTCATCCCAAAACTGCCTGTCAAAGACATGACTGTCAACAAAAACAGTTCTTTATACCACAGAATAGTATATGTTTGCACTAAGTTAACACTCCATTTAAAAATAAATGGATATAAACAGAAGGGAACAAGGTGCCCTACAGACCAGCCACTGCAAATAAAAATATGACATAGTTAGCAGGCTGTTTTATTACTTAATATGCTATTATTACAACAAAAAGTGACCACTCATTACTTTTGCACACATTTTAGATGAGAAATACTATCTCAAAGTTGTTTCAGTAGGGATATTAAAAGTAAAAAATATTTCAGTATTTGTTAAAAATGTATTATCACATTTTCATAAAACGTTATTTTACAGAGTTATTTTCTGTCACCTAAATTCCTTATTTAAGATACATTAGGCTAGTCTACAGTTGCAGCTAAAACTACCTCTTCAACTGCCATGGGTGGATGGAAAGATGGAGTTAAGCTTAGATATAACTTAGTTATAGACAGCACAGAGGTCCATGGGGGGGGGGGGGGGCAGGAGC
>NW_005843018.1:150537-166947 GCF_000455745.1 Alligator sinensis
GAAACAGTGACCACTAGAGTGTAGATAAGCTCTGGCTCATTGCCTTTTCCCAGAAGCACCTGCTCCCCTCCCTTTGCCAGGGACCAAAAGTGAAGTGGCACAGAGCTCTTCAATCTACAACACTCAGCGATTCACTTAGCATAGGGAAGTTCGTTTGTTGGTAGGTCATTTGGTTTTCCAACTTCTCTGGCCTACTTGCATAGTGCAAAGTAGAGAGAATTTGGTCAAGGGTCTGACTCAGTATTTCAACCTGAAGCAAATGTTTAACAGTCAATAGTTGAGTAAAGCAGTCAGCCCAACCTTGTACAATTCATCCTGCAAAGCTGCATATGAAAAGGACATATAACATTCAAGGAACATTCAACAAAAAAGCAAAACTTTTTGCTCACTTTTTTAGCAGTTTCTCAGGGCAGTAAAATACTTATAGTGCAATAGTAATCACTTTGTAAATAAGTCTAGTTAGCTAGACATGGCTCTCAAATGCAAAATACATGTCTCAGCCTTATTTGTTTACTTGTCAACTGAGACCTGTTTTTTACTTCATATACTTAGATGTCAGTTAGAACACAATTATAATGGGTAAATGTGCAGATTTCTGAGTGAGACAAAATGTACTTCACGTTTCACTGCCAGTCTCAAGGTCTTAATCTTCTAAGGATTACACAGCCCTTCTTTGAATAAGATGGTGGACATGGGCTGTATCAGCTCTTAGATGCACTCACATAGTTCTGCAAGTTAGTATGAAGAAAAAGCAGAGTCATAAGTTTTCTCTTCTCCTTGTCTCTTCCTAATGCTCTTAGAGTGATTTATACTTCTTAAATGGATCACTCCTCTGAGCATAGGGGTTTCAGTTGCCTCTGGCTATTGAACAGGGGTTAGGACTTGATAGATCCTTGCATTTGCACCTGCAAAAGGCACAGGAACAGTCTGACCCCAAATGCCTTAATAGTAAAATATGCCCAATGGGAGTTTGCAGGGGATGCAGGATATAGCCTATAACATAATTGTTCACTAAAAATCATCTGGGGATGTGTTATCCATTTGTAATTTGTAATTCATTCCTATGTAACTCCAAGCTTTTCCTCGCATAAAACAATACTACTAGAAAACAGATCCAAAGTCTGGATCCAGATTCAATTTATCCTAATATTCAGAAGTACTAAATTCTGGTTGTTTGGTTTATAAATAATACTTAATTTCTTTCTGCAAGGAATTTCATTTCAGAAAGTAGCAGAGAAGAGAAATAAACTGAGTGTATAGCTGTAAAGATACAGTTGCCTAGCCTAGCTAAGAACTTGCTTTCAGGTCCCTGAACAATGGGAAAACAGTTACAGGTGAACCAGAGTCAGGAAAAAAATGTTGACAATCTTGCTGACTGGGAATTATTCTGCTTGAGCAAAGGCAATCAACATGTATAAAAATACATTTTATACAAGTATATTTCTTCATTTCCAATACAAATATTTTGTCTCCCAGTATCAATTACTCAAAACAGGAACTAAATGGCAATAGGGTGCTGATAAACCATTTTTCTTTTTGGTTGGTTATTCCCTACTAGGGCTGTATGAAACGGCACCATTTCTTTTCCACTTCCATTTTGACGTTTCAATGGAACAGTGTTTTGGGTTTTTTTAGTTTCATTTCATTTCGAAACTGCTGTTCTGTTTTGTTTTCTCGAAACCATTTCACTGTTTTGACATAGGCTATGATGGGGAAGCATGAAACTGCCTATAACTTTGATATTTCTTGTCCGATTCAGATGAACCTGGCAGAGATGATAGCCCATGATGAGGCCACAAAGCCTGCCAAGTTTCAAAGAGATAGGTGCACAGGTTTCTGGGTAACTGCACTTCAAATTCTTAAAAGCAAGACTCATCTCACTTGTAAGTGTGAAGGCACAGGGGGGTGAAAACTGTACAGATGCTATCACCTGCTGAGGCCATGACACCTGCCAAGTTTCAAGGAGACAGGTGCAGGGGTTTTGGGGAAACTGTACCTCAAGCTGCTGAGAAGCAGAACTCATGACATGGGTGACACTGTGTGTGAGTTAAGGTGCAGCAGGGTGAAAAGTGTAGGCATGCTAGCCTCTGCTGAGACCAAGAAGCCCATCAGTTTTCAAGGAGATAGGTGCAGAGGGGATAGGCTGGGGAGAGGGGGATGTAGCAGCACAGGTAAGAGTGCAGATGTACCTGGGGAGTCAGATGTTTGGCAGGTCACAGTGTGTCAGAATTCCACTGCCTATATTGAGTCCAGACCTTTGCATCCCGTTGACATTCACTTGCCATTCTTATGTTGGACAGATGCCAGTCAGTCAATTAGATCGGTGCTCATCTCAGTTCTCACCTGCCATGCTTGATGAATTGATTAAATTGGAGTGGGGTGGCAACTCCCTGACCTGGAACTGACTGCCGAACATCAGAACGTAAGGACAGACAAAAGGAAAAAAAAACCTCCTTGCAAAACAAAGAAAAAGGAATAAAGCCCCAACGTGTCCATTTATCCACTTTTCCCCATGGTGCTGGGGTTCATAGTGGCTGCTATCCCTCCTCATTAAGTCCACAAGTTTCCAATTGCTGAAGCCGCGATCAGGCATTTTTTTCCCTTCAATAATTAGCGCCTCACTGGCTCAACTAACCACCCACTGCAGCCAATTAACACAGAAATGCTTTTTCTGAACTCCTCCAAGCTCTATAGACCCTGCGGATCTGCTGCCATGTTCCTGGGGACTTCAGTCCAGATCAGCGGGGAGATTATTGCCCTCTCTGCCAGCCCCTTCTTCTCCTCTTTACCTTCCTCCTTCCTACTGGAAATAGCTCCCGGAGCCTTGATTGAACCAATCCGGCTTACTTGGCAAGCTGATAAGGCTGAGCCTGGGTGGATTGGAAGCTCCCTCTGGAGCATGGCTGCACTGCTGCTGCTGGACATGCCCCTCTGGCTAGGGAGTTTCTCTGGGCAGGTATCCTCAATCTTCTCACACACAACAATACCTAACTACCTGTGGGGTCACATTTCTGACAAAAAAAACACTCTGTCTCCAGTCTTTCAAGCCTTATCCTGAGAGGGAATTTACAAACCACTTTTCACAGACGAGCTTATGAACTTCACTTCATCAGCCCCCTACATAGAGAAACTCATGAATTCAATATAGTGGAATTCTGACACACTACGACCTGCCGGACATCTGATGCCCCGGGTAACTCTCCACTTTTACCTGCACTGCTACATCCCCCTCTCCACTCCACCCCACCCCAGCCTGCCCCTTAGCTCCTGATGCCTCCATTTTCACTTTCACTGACTGGCTTTCTTGCCTGCATTATATGCCAGCCTCTGGCTTCTTTACTATTCCTTCTATCCAAGAACAGCACACACACCAACTGCAGGTGCTTACTCAGCCTAACAAAGGTTTTTCAACCTGAAACCTGGCATCCCAGGCTAAGCTGAGCATACTTGAAGCCTCACACCTCCACTGCAACCAGCAAGCCTCAGGCCTGTCAAAGACGTGATGGGTCTGGGCTTTCCCCAGACAGGATTCTGTGTGTGTATGTGGTAGCTAGAGGTTAGGGCACCTCCTACCTGCCTTTCATCAGGGGGATACTTAGTTCTGGCATTTACAGGGCTTCCACACTGCCAGTAGTCCCACCAGGCCTCCCCAACCCTGGCAGAGTGCAGTTTTACTGGTCATGCCCAGGACCTGGGGCCTCCTCCTTCCCCATAGCCCCAGGCCACACCTCCAACTTCATCCTGGCATGGAAGCTCAACAGGGACATGTTCTTCCCCTGCTGGCTGGTGATGCAGTGAGTGCCCCCTCCAGCTCTGAGAGTGGGGAATTAAATGGCTTTCAACAAATGAAAAAAAGGAAATAGTTGTGGATGGAGTGAGGAAGGTGGCTTGCCCAGTAGGCCAAGGGGTCACACAGCAGTGGCTCCACAGCCTCGGTGAGATAGGCAGCCACCAAGGCCTGAGTGCTACCTGCCTGATGATGGGGTCTGGTACCTCTGGACCCAACCATAGAAGCCATGCCCTTGGCCCACATTGGCAGTGCCTGTGTTGGGGGTGGAGACTAGCTGGTGCATGGCATGCTAGCATGGGACAATGGATTCCCCTCTTTCACATCCCCCCACCTCCTGCATTCTGTCTCCCTGACTCTCTTCACCAGCACCTCTGTCCACTGATTCAGGGTTTGGCTGCTGCATGCCCTGCCCTTCACCCTCAGGGCATGCATGGCCGAGCACATGGACCGTACTGGATCACAAGGGATCAAGCTGTTTCCTGATGCCCTCCTTCAGCTGCCTCACCAGTGCCTGAACATCTGGTGACAATGGCTTGCCCCAACACTGATCCCCTGGAAGCTCTCCATTTGGTTCTCACTACAGGGATCACCTGGATAAGGATAGCATTGGCAGCACTGAGGAAGGGCTTGAGGACCACCAAGATCTGGGAGATGTTAACCCACTCAGCTCTCTTCAGGGGGCCACTGATCCCAATCTCCCTGAGCGAGGCCATCTCATGGATGACCTTCTGTTGCTCTACCAAGCTCTCGAGCATCAGGTATGTGGAATTCCACCGTGTATCCACATCCTGAATGATTTTGTGCTCTGGGATGTTCAGCTGTGCCTGTTTGTCCGGCAGCATCTTGCCCCCCTTGATGCTCCTGTGGAAGTAGCCTGCCACCTTCCTGCACTTTGAAATGAGCTTTCTGGTGGTGCTGGCGCTGTCACCGGCAGCCCTGTCCCCCTCCAAGGCATCTCTGACAATGTGGTGTAGCTGGTGTGTCACACAGCAAATGCCAACTGTTTTGGCATCGTGGACCAACTTGACCATATTGGCCCCATTGTTGATGACCATGAAACCACAGTTGAGCTCACCCTGCCCAGCAAGCCAACCCTGCACCAAGCGGTTTATGGCCCCCATGATCTCTGTTGCCATGTGGGACTCATCCATCACCTGGCTTAAAAGAGAGCCCACTGATGGCTTGACTGGTTGCACCAGTGCCCTGTGAGGCACAGGTAGGCATGATTTCCACCCCGGCTGCTCCAGAAGTCTGAGGTGAAGTGTAAGGCCACCTGTGGACCTGCCTTGTGCAGCTCCTCCCTCAAGTACTCCCTGCATGCCTCATACAGGGAAGGCACCACCATCCGTGGTGCATGTGGGCAGTTGGTAGGATGAGGCCATGAGTGCCATGAGCTGCCTGAACCCTATCTGCTCTCCTAAGGAGAAGGGCTGGCCATCAACAGCAAGTATCTCCCCAATGCTCTGGGTGATCTTGTTCGCCCATACAATGCACACCATGTTCTGTCCACCTTTCCCCCACTGTTCCAGGGTGGCCTGCCTCTGCTTTGAGGGGATGGGGGCTTTGGAGTGAGAGGGGGGCTTCCCTTTGGGCATGCTCCTGCTGGCGCCAGACTGAGGAGGAGCAAGGCAAGGGATTGGTGTCTGCAGAGATGCTTCAGCATCCCCGTGGTGCTCATGTGTTTTGTTCCCTTGCCCCGGCTGATTTTGGCTCGGCAGTACAGGCAGATAGTGTACATGGGATCATCTACCAGCTCAGTATGATCTCAGACCATACTACCTGCTTGCTTCTGGGGTGTGGGTCCATGTGTGGGAGATGCTGCACTTTCCTCCTCCTCAGCAGGTAGAGGCACAGCAACAGGAGGAGGGGACTCAGCTGAGCCACTTGCCTCCACCTCTACATCAACCTCCTCCAAAGTGCCTTGTGGGAAAGGAGACCTAGCTCTATGGGAAACTTGACAGGTATGGAGTGCAGACTCAGATGATTCCCCCTCCTTCCCCAGAATTTCTGTTGCTAGCCCTCTGAGTTCCAGATCCAGCCCCAGCTCTTCCTCTGGCACTGGGAGGCTCAGCATGGGAAGCAAAATGGGGGTGGAGGAGGCTGTCATGCTGGTGCTGCTGCTTGTTTTTGTCATGGTGGTGAGGGGGGTTATGGTTAGTGCTCATGGTGGGGATGCAGTCTCAGGCACAGGCACTGGCACTGGCACTGGCACTGGTCCCCTCTGCTTGCTGTTTTTAGAAGCCTCATCCCTTCTAACTGGAGAGAAGAGGCTGTGTCTGTTTGGGGGGGCTTACATCTCTGCCTCTACCCCCTCTTCTTCCCCTCCCTGAAGGCTTTCCATCACCTGCCTTTCCACTATGCTTCATGGTGTGTTTCATGTCTTGCTTTTCTACAAATATATACATTTATTCACGTTCCTATATAAATTCAATAATGCGAGTGGCTGTGGCGCAAAGTAGAAATGTATGAAAACAAATATGAATGAATGAAAAATATGTCTTTCCTCCTATATAAATTCTATAATGTATGTATGCTGCAAAATATACATGTATGGAAATAAAATATAAATGTATTTGCCTTCCTATATACATTAAATTCTATAGTAATCCTGTCCAATATATTTATACAATTGAAAAGAATAAATCAATGAATATGATAATAAAATAAAAGCATGTGGAAAAAAGAAAAAGCCAAAAAGGTATTCTGAAATCCCTCAGCTGCTGCCAGACAGAGGAGTAGGAGTGGAGAAAAAGTCCCTTCTCTGAAGCAAGCATGTACTGAACACAGCAATTTGAAAATCATACAACAGGGAAATACCAAAAATCTTCACCTAAGCTAAAATACTGCCCAGTAAAACAGCATACACAACTTAGTCTAACTTAAAATGTAAACCAAGAAGACAAGAGAAAGCCTTGCATAAGTTTTACATAATCCTGAGGGAAGTGTGTCTCCTTACAGCAAGGTATTCAGAAAGCTTTTGTTTAGGTATTCCCATCTTTTACAGGTTCTGTTTTATAATGTAAACGTAGCTCTCTACATTCTTTGGTGAAGCTGTCTGCAACTTCCCTTAACTACATCTCCAGCACACATGTATGATGATTGTTAGGTTTTATGCCAGCACCTCCCACCTCTCAGTCTGGTCCTGCAGTGCTTGGATCTGCACATGGGGCACTAGCTTGCCTCTCTCCCTGCCCGCCGAGACCCGTGGTGGAATTAACCCCCTCCCTGCCTGGCTGCAGGCAAGCTGCAGAGACTGCAGCCAGATCCCCAGAGGTTCCAGGGGAGACAGAGGACAGAGGGAGGAATTAATTTTCTCCCTGCCTGGCTGCAGGAAGGCCAGGGAGGTACAGCTGGGGCTGGCAAACCCCAGCTGTGGTCTGCAGGGTTTGCCAGTGTAGGGAGAGAGGGGATGGAGGGAGGAATTTACCTCAGGGGCCAGGGCAGGTCAGCATCTGGCCATGCCCTACCCCTGCTCTGGCTAGAAAGCAGAGGGGAGGGGCTAGCCCAGCTCTCTGAATCAGAAAGCAGAGCTCCTCCCAGCCCAGAGAGCATGCTGGGAGGCTGGAGGAGCCTGGTTTAACTTAAACCAGGAAGAAGTCTGGGGCAGATAATGCATAAACTGGTTTGAGCTAAATCAGTTAAGTCTGATACTACATTCAACCAGGTTTATCTCAAGCTGGTTTATGTGCACTAAATGTCTATTCTGTTACAGGTTTAAACCAGTTTCTGATCACTTAAACTGGTTTATATGTAATGTCTGTCCCTAGCCCTGGTCCAGTCCCCTACACAAGGCATGATCATCCCTGACTAAACCACTCCAGCTAGTAACCTGTAGGAGCAGGAACAACACCCAAAAACAGTTGCTCTAAAGGACTAATTCCTGTTAGCCAGTCGAGGTTAATAGGCTCTTATCTTCTATGTAAACTGGTTCTTGTTAGGGAGGGAAGCAGCACACTGAGTTAGCATGTGGTGTAAGTATAGAAATGGGCCAAAGATCATAAGAATGTAGCTTATGTTTTATAGTCTTGTTTAATAATATATATTCACTGGTTGTGGTTACTATATTAAAGCACTACAAACTCCTCCTATCATTCTGAAATTTATTCATGACTGGGCAAGTAAATCATTCTAAATATGCGCATAGTTATTTTGCAAGATGGACTAATTTGAATCTATGATCTTTTAACATGAACCTTCAAGCACCGATAGTTTTATATAGTATAAATGGAAAAAAGGGCTTATACCAACTTAAGTGTTGATGTATAAATGTATATTCGTTAGGAAAAGTTCTGATAGCATAAATAAGAAATAGCATGAATAGATCACCATTGGGAAAGTATTTGCATGAGCAAATGTTTGATAAATATGTACCATACTGGAAGGTAGACAGTACAAGGCGTTCTTGGAATGTGCCAAACCTTTAGAAACATCTCTCCAAAGAAGAAAAAAACCCAGAAGAAACAGCTTTGTGAGTTTATGATGTACAAAAACTTTTATTGGTTAATTTGTAAACAACTGCAATAGACCCAGGGAAAGGATGCTCTCTGCTACTGCTCAATTATGTTTGTAAATACCCATATATAATAAACTATCTGAGCGTGGCAAATTTGAGCTTCAGAACTTTTCTTTAAGAAATAGTCAGTGACTATGTGGCCCTAGTCCTATTTATTTCACAAGTGCTTCAATTATAATTATCAAGATTAAGCATCTGTAGGGATAGGTCTTTATATTTCTAAAGGCATAGGCTGTTTTTTTCTAGAACTAAATAAACTACTATTACTGAGGCATTGCATTACTGAGAACTGCAACCCCTAATTTTTAGATGCCTATGTGCCTAGTGGATAACATAGCCCTGAGTTAGGCCTCTAGGTCCTATAAATACTGCATGGGGAAAGTTAGTTAGGTACCCAAGTTGCATGATCCACAAAAGTCAGGATACTTACCAGGAAACCTAAATTAGCCAATAGGAAATGCTCGAAAGTGAGGGATCACTTAAGTTTCCTCCGCAGCAGGCATTTAGTCAACTAACAATACCAGAGGAAGAAACCATTTTGTGGATTGTAATTTCCAGCCATGGAGTTTTCTCAGGATTCAGTCCTCTCTTGAAGAAAAGTAGAGGAGGAGAACCCATACCACCACACCTTTTAAAACAATCATATGGGATATGAAAGATCCCCTTCCACTGCTAGCCACAGGTTGATCAATCGCTGTTAGTGTGATGAGGCAGAAAGAAAAAGGAAGAAAGAGAACATGAAGAGAATGACAACACTTCCTTCACGATTCTCTTAACAACTGAACTATTATGAATTATAATGATGGTTGACTTTCATCCTATAGACCTATATAGACTTATTATAACAGGTAAACTAATAATAGGAATCAATAATAATATTAATTCCAATAGTAATATATTAATAACAGTTTGTAATAATATTAATATTAATGGTGATTTATTAATGGTCAATAATAATTGTAATGGTTTAATTTATTATCACAGCATTTCAAACCTTATCACCCTGCTACCCCCTCCCCACCCCAGCTGCCTCTTGCAGCATGCATACCACAGATCCTGGGCACACATCACACACATTCTGGGCCTCCACCATATATATATATTTTTTTTAAATATAAATATATATATATAATATAATATAATATAATATAATATAATATATATTTATATATTTAACTATATATAGTCAATATATGACACAGATGTATGTTATATAGACTTATAATTACAGTTCGATTCCTTATGATGAGAAAGCAGATAGTGAGCATAAGGCACATGATTATGCACCCTCCCTGCCTCTTTCCCCATGGTAGGGGGTAAAGGGAATGCCCACCTCCTGGTTACTAGTCATAATAATAAGCAAGCTCCTTCCCCGGTCCCTCTATTCCCATGACTGGGCTTTCTGGCTTGGGGAAAAGTAACAAATTCTGAGCCTGACGCTGTGCCAGGAGAAGAGCAAGCCTTTCTTTCCACCCTCCTCCTTGGCTGCTGGCCAGGCCACAAATGCAATTGAGGCTATTTTCAATAGGATACTATGCAATATAAAGGATATCATTGAGGGGACTCATGTTCATTGAGCAACAGTCCCCTCACTAGCCTACTATCAAGTGACTGTTGCTGTAAATAAGCATGTAAAGAAATGCGTAATGAATGCGGACTAAAGTAAACACATACATTATTAAGAATTATGAATTATTAATAATTATGAATTGCCTTTACACACTGTAATATTTGAATTGTTATGGCCACCAGTACTGCTAGGGCTTCTCTTCTGTCTACTTGAATTGTTGCACAAGTTCTGCAGGTCCATTTTGTATTATTCTCACCCTCCTCCGGGTTGCTGCCCTCAAGTACTGCTGAGGCTTCTTTTCTGTGTACTACTTGAATTGTGGAGGCTTTCTTCGCAGGCTTTGGCCCGAGCATCAGCTCAAGTATGGTAACAGTTGCCCAAGTTCTGCAGATTCATTTCATATTATTCTAGCCCTCCTCCTGGTTGCTGGCCACATTTGTTAATGATCATGTTATGGAATTGCAATTAGAGGACTGTTGCTGGCCACAAATGTGGAGGCTTTCTTCTTGGTTGCTGGCCAAGCCCTCTGGCAAATTCCCTCCTGGGGTCTGGGTAGCAGGCCCATGACTGTGGACTCTTCACCCCACTCGCCCACCTCTGCCTTACACCTCTCTATTGCACCTTGTAACTTTTGAATTGTTGCTGGCCACGAAGGAAGCTGAGGCTTGAATTTCTTCTCTGAATTGCGGAGGCTTTCTTCTTGGTGGCTGGCCAAGCCCTCCTGCTTTCTTCACTGGCTTTGGTCCAAGCATCAGGTAGAGTATGGGAAGAGTTGTCTTCTGACTGGGGTAAATACAGAAAACATGTCTTCTGGCCCATTTCATATTCTTCTTGCCCTCTTCCATATTACTAGCCATGTCCCAGCAAATTCAGACTGGGGTACACATATTCTGACTGGAGAAAAGCTTCTTGCTGGGCAAACCCTCCCTGCCTCTTGCATTAGCATGAGTTGCACAAGTTCTGCAGGCTCATTTCATAGTCTTCTTACCTTCCTCCTGGTTACTGGCCATGTCCCAGCAAATTCAGACTGGGGTACATGTCTTCTGACTGTACTGGGGTACATGTCTTCTGACTTTCACCCACCCATCATTCTGTCTCCTTGAGGCTTCTGTCTCCTTGAATTTCTTCTCTGACTTGCAGAAGGAAGGAAGATTTTACATAAATAAGGGTAACAGAAAGTAGTATACCAGAAGCGGGGATTTTCCTCCCCAGCACCTTTACAATATAAAATATTGTAAAACCTCTATAAAACAGCACCTGCCTACCTGCCTCCGTCCCTCTCCCCATTCCTCCCTCCCTAAGCTTTGTGGCCAGCAAAAATTTGAAAGTTACTATTCAATGGATATTAGCATGGCCCAACTCAGCCAGCCAGCTCAGTCAGGCCATGCATGAGGGAGCACCTGAGGGAGCCCCTTTGGGACCATGCCTGCCCTCCCCACTTTACCCAGCTGTCTTCCAGCTGGGACATATTCAGTAACCAGGAAGGGGTGCACAATGCCTGCCTCCCTCCTTCCCTCTCTCTCCCCCATCCACTCTCCCACCCAACCAGCTTCTGGCAGGGAATATTGTAACGCATTGCTAAAGTCTTTATAGAGTTTCTAAAGGCTAAAGGCCTTGCTTGCTGCTGGGGGTAGTTGGGCTTGTTTAGTGTTTTTTCTTACAAGAAATTCTGACTGCACCTTAGCACTTAACAAGCATTCAGCCTCCCTCCAATAACAGTCCACCCTGCAACTCTTTCCAACTCTTTCCAGAAATGCCATGGCTCAATAAAAAACCCCAAGCACAGCATCCCCACACTGAGGCTGGCACGGTCTCTGAAAACCAACCCATCCACACCAAAGAAAACATGACACATATATAGAGCAAAAATAAAACACTTTATTCAAAAAAGGGGGGTGCAGTGCATTTTCTTCTTTTGTAAAAAACAAGGGGGATAATTAAAAAAGAATTAAAATAATAAGTAATAAATGATAAATGATAATTAAATTAACAAAGATTTTAAATAAATAAGGATAACAGCATTATACAAAAGGGAGATCTTCCTCCTCAGCACCTTTACAATATAAAATATATACAAAATATAAAAAAATAAAAAATCAAAGAATAACAACTGCAAATCTGCACAATATAGGTCTTTCACTCTCTTCATTTTTTATTTTTACTGGTTGCTGCACCCTGCGAGTTCTGCCTGCAAAAGTTTTCTGCAGGGAGGAGGAAAGGGGAAGAGGAGGGGGTTTGGAGCACAGTCAAAAAAACAGACTCCCCCCTCCCACCCCCCACACACACACACAAGCGATGGGACATATTAGCTAAATATCATCCGGGACACTGCATATCCTGGGCATCAGGTAGGCAGGCAGCATCCTACCCCTGGGCTTTTGGTCATGGTTCTGAAATGGAATGTGATGAAGTTCAGAAGGTTTGCAATATTAAAGGAAGTCATGTAACCACTCACTCCAAAGTTTCAAACTTCTTGTAAAAAAGTTAACATTGCAGTGCTGCTGCTGCAACTGTTGTTGAGAGTTATGCCCACTGCAGTGGCAGCACACAGCACAGCAGGGTTACGGGGGGCACAGGTGCAGGGTACATGGCAGGGCAGGAGGGCAGGAGACTATATGGGTGGGGTTGGGAGGACATACACTATGGGTGGAGGGGGGAAGAATTAAGAGGGGGTAGTAAATTAAGGGAATATTGGCTTCCTCCCCCATTTCTTTTTGTTAAAATAAAAATAATAATTTGCAGACCCAACCCAAACCTGTGGCCACTCCACTGCATGCTGTGAGGGAGGAGGGAGGGGTGAGGACTGAGGAGTGAATGATGGTTAAAAACACACACAGCGGCACCTACTGGCTAAAGGCTGAAACACAGCACCACGTCATGGCGAAAGGGATTAATTAGAAATTTTTGGAGTCACTGGATGTTTGGACAAAACAAATCCATAGCTGGGGCAGCATTACTGGAGAGCACTGCAAAATAACACATCTCTAAGTAATGTTAGTTAAAGGTGCTAAATGGACTTTTAGAACGGCAGGAAATCCTGGGTCATGGAAACACGAACACAGTTGCATCGGTGTAAATGGGAAATATCCTTTCATCTACACATGCCCTATCACTTTGCTAAGGCAACTACATTTCTTCTGTTTTGGGAGCTAGCATGTGCAGTGGTGGTGTAGTGTTGCCTTTGTATGGTGCCCCCTGATTGCCTACTGAGGCAACAGAGACAAACTCAAAGTTATCCTGAGCAGGGGCTGGAAAAAGCTGACTAAAAAAGTCAGCTCTTAATTAATTGTTAAAGCAATTATTTGCTTTAAATTGTTGTAACAGTAAGTTAAAACAATTAATAACTAAACGTATATCTACAGTTACTCTTTATATATATACTTTCTAAAGCCTGCCTTGAAGTTTTTTTAATACACAAGCTAACACCAACAATTTAGGAAACTTATGGCATAATAGAACAAAATTCATGTTTATCTGAAACACAATTAAATACAATGAAAGTTTTCTATTCTGGAATCTGAATAAACTAACATACTCTTTATTGCCCTATATTAAGATACTGTTTATGTATGTTAAATACACAAGTAGTATAAAATATTAATATGTACAAGGAAATGTCAGTTACAGAACAGTTGTGATAAAGACAGCAGTCTACTTGTAACTGCAAAAGTGTTAGAGAATTCAACTACTTAAGAATTAAAGAACATAATCATAATTATTTTCTAAAGTCCTTAAGCTTAAAAAAGGACTGCTCCAAGAAAATTTTCTGTCTTAGTTCCAAAAAAAAATAGTAACTATAATTTCAAGAGTGGACACAGTAAAGCTAGATATGACGCTACAGTTGTTTTTGGCCTTCTTCTGATAGTGGGTAGATGGTATTACAACAACTGTATTCCCACCCCCTTTTTCTATTTTCTTGCCCCTCTTTTCTCAGAAATGTCTAACATTTTAGGAAGTCTTATAAGGCTCAAACCACATACACCTTATATGCCAAGAACACTATGATTATAACCAGTCTTTGAACTCATTAATCGACACATTTCAACAAACTATCCTAAAGGTCTGCAACTGTTCTTTTTGCACTAAAAATGTTCTGTGCTTTCATGAAATGTCAGGGATATCACTTTCAGTCTGATTTGTATTATGCATTAATTCAAATGGTGAGCATTATCTTTCAGAAGGAAGAAATGGTCTGTTAGCGCTCTTAGGCAAGAATGGATTTATTTTTATCTTAATCCAGCTTGTATAAAAGCATTTCCTCCTCTTTGATGTGGTATAAAGTAAGTAAAAACATCATACTCGACCCATGGAAGTCAAGCAAGTGGCCATTCTTTCTTTTGCACTGATGTTAGCAGAGAAGATAGGCTGCATGACTGGAAGGTATCCATGATATTAAACATTTCATGGGACTGTGAAATGCTGAGAGTGATCATGCAGAGCAACAGGCCACAGGAATGCAAATCATCCACAGAGCCAAAAGTGGAGCTAGCAGGTGGCCTCTCCTATTCATCTGATGTCAACACACTGTTCAGATCAAGCCCTTTTAACATCTGGGTAGGCACGGTATTGCTTTTAATTAAATATAATACAGCCATGCAGTGTTTTCACATACAAAAAAACCACACAGTAAAAAGCATATCTTCTGCACACTGAGGGTCACTATAGTTATATAAATAAATAGCACAGTTTAACTTAGATTTTAAGGTAGTATAAATTTCAGATGTTTTCTATGTTCTATTCAATATTATATACAGCGAGAGCTTCTTTGACATTTCAGTGACTGACCATATTTCCATGGAAAATGTTCTTATTCCTTCAGAGGATTTAGGGGGGAAAAGCTACATAATTAACTTTTTTTTTACCTTTGAAACATTTCCACTGTAAAAGGTTTTGAAGAGAAACATTTGTTCACAAAATTAGTTTATGGAGAGAATTTAACTGTGTTAACCTATAAGCCATGGAAACTGTCATAATATATAATTAAATTATTTCTGACATTCCAATCAGTAGCAAAAAACATCTGTAACTGTAATACTACTACAGAAAAAATTATAATCAAATCTATTCAGTAATGGATAACAAGACATTGCAAAATATATTGCAAGTACTACCCCTTACAAAGCTGGAATGCCTCAAATATCTTTTTCAAGTACAATAAACCTTTTTAAAAAGTAATAGAAGTATGAGCATCTAAATTATTCTGAGGACTCTTTATTAGTATTTTATTTCACACATCTATGATTAAATTACTTCTCTTTTTTGAAAAATTCTTCATGGGGGAAACCACTATGAACCTCACTTCAGAAAAGTACAATAGCATATGTTCATTTCTCTCTGTTGAGGAAAAAAGTTAAGCTGATGCTTAGCTTGAATTCCATGGGATAAGCACATGCTTAAAATAAAACACAACATTGATTGCTGATTTAAACAGGAATGCTTTCCTGAACTAGGGCTGTAAACAAACTAACAAAAAAAACAACAACTCAAATATATAATCGTAAAGGATTGGGAAACTATATGAATCAGAGGTGGCAAGTAATGGGGATACAGAGTACTTGAACTCAAGGTCATTGGGTCATCAGTTGGTAATAGAGTTTAACCAAGTGATGGCTGTTCAGTATCCTACATATAGTGAGATAGATGGCCCATTCCCTAGAGGGGATATGTGACCATCAGAAAAACTATACCATAGTTGGCTCTTTTTTTTTTCAAAGCAGAACAGGCAAGAACTGTAAAGTATTCTGAGTTACAGCAGAGAGCTGCACTTCTGTCTGGGCCCAGTGAATTCAGGTTTCTGAAAGAAAGAAAGAAAGAAAGAAAGAAAGAAAGAAAGACTTTGACTTTTAAGAGACATTTATTCCCGGGTGGGTGATCACTCGGGGCCAGGAAAGAGCATGTACAGGCACGCCCGGATATCTGGGCCTCATGGACAAGGCCTGGCCTCATGGCCTGCAAGGCCTGCCCGTACACTCTAAACTAACAAAACAACACACACACACACACACACACACACACCCCCACAAAAAAAACCACAATGAACATTCGGACTATATTGACTTTTTTACAGTTCTGCCAGCGGAGGACACCCATGAGGCCTCAGGGGTCGCCCCGCATGAACCAAAGTCCAAGGCCTCGGCCCGCTTGAGGCGTCCCTGCAGCTTGAGCAGCCGGTGGTCTCACAGTACGAGGACCAGGCGTCCCGCCTCGACTCGGCACAGTGCCCCCTCAAGGGCCCAGCGCTCCTAAAAAGGTGGGCACCGTCCGTCGGAGGACAGCGTGCTCAAACTCGAGCAAGAGGCGGGCCCGCACCAGCAGGCGGAAGAGTTGCAAGGCGTCGACCATGCCGGTGCCGGTGAGACGGTTCCGCCGGCTCTTTAGCATGGCCATCTTGGCGTGGCCCAGCAGGAAGTTGGCCAGGCTGACCGTGGCCCGCTCGGCCGCCCGGTACGGAAAGGAGTGGACGTAGACGTCCTCGGAGAAGTCTCGGCCCAGCCCCCCGAAGCAGCGTCTCCAGGGCGGCAAAGAGAGGCTGGAGCC
>NW_005843018.1:167012-169942 GCF_000455745.1 Alligator sinensis
AGTCGCCACTGCAGGTCGCCGGTCTTCTTGGCGGTGGGCCCCTTATACAGCGTGCGCGATGCCGGGGGCCCGGGCCGCGCCAGGCGCCGCTGCCACCCGGTGTCAGGGCGGCCGGCGAGCACCTGGGTGTGCCGGGTGCGCACCACCCACATGTAGAGGCCCTTGCGGGGCAGGGTGCCAAAAGGGCAGCCCATATTGCTGCTGGGGGAGAAAGAAAGAAAGAAAGTTGAAAAAACAGTGCAGTTCTGAATGAATGACCCATTCCTTCTATTGAAATTACTGGTAAAACTTCCATTGACTTAATGGATGTAGAAAGGGAAAGGGATGAACATTTGCTACTCCTTCCTGTAAATTGTACCATTTCTTTGGACTTGGGCTTTCCGTTTTATGATGAAGGGAGAAAGAGAAGCTGAGATGCCACCCTTGCTGCTGACGAGCATCTTGAAAAATCTAAATGCAGTGGCTGATCACAGCAGCAGTATTGCAAGCACCAAATAAAGCAGAGTGATCTTTTTACTAAAAGAGAAGTAAAACATATGTAACACAATCCACTTTTACTATCATTCAAGCATTATTAGTCTATGTTGTTTCTCTAATGTCCAAAGGAGAGCCATGCACACGTTCAGAGGACAAAAGAGCAGGTCTTACAAGGAGAGGCTAAGAGCCATGGGACTCTTCAGTCTAGAAAAGCCTAGACTCAGGGGTGACTTGGTGGCAGCCTATAAGTACATAAGGGGTGTGCATCAGGAACTGGAAGAACGTCTGTTCACCAGGGTACCCCACAGGAAGACTAGGTCCAACAGTCACAAACTCTGGGAAGATCATTTTAGGCTGGACAAAGGGCAAACTTCTTTTCTGTACGAGTCCCCAGGGCCTGGAATAGACTCCCCCCAGAGGTGGTGCAAGCACCTACTATAGATACTTTCAAAAAACAATTGGATGCCAATCTTGCTGGTATCATTTGACTCCAGCTGACTTCCTGCCCCTTGGGCAGGGGGCTGAACAGTGGCAACACGTAGTGGGGCAGGTGCTGGTGCACCCTTTGACAGCCAGCATTCCCAGGCAGGGGGGTCAGGTGAGAGCACTGGTGCCCCCCCCCCCCATAAGAGTGCCGGCTGGGGAGTGGAGGCACCAGGAGAAGTGGTCCCCCCACAGAAGTGCCAGTGGTGAGTCTGGAAGTGCCAGCGGCACACCAATGCCACTTGCGGGCCGTATTATCAGATCTGTGAACTCTCGGTTTCTCAGTACTTTTTTAATGCTGATAATTTTTTTTACCTAGTTTATAATCCTTTCAGTTAAAGGATTAAAATAACCAGGTGGACATACTTGTGTCTACTTCCTGCTTTCCAAAACATTGAAGTGTCATAAGGTAAATATTGAAAGGTACCAAAGTGACTTGGGAGCTGGAGTTAGGCTCCTAAATCAGTTTGGCACTTCTGAAAATTTCAGGGACAATTATATAATTGCCTCCAAAAAACAACAATATCTTTGAAAGAAAAGTAGTAAGAATTAATGCTACTGCTTACCAAAATGCTTCAAGCATTATTCAGATATTCCGACTTTAAGGCATTGTAGAATGGTCTTATTCTGACTTTAAAGTCTTGTACAAAGGCTTGCTATCTTTAAACTTATGTTCTCAATGCAGATATTTCACTTCTGCTTTGCAACAATGTCAATTTCTTTTCCTGGAAAAATCAGACTTTCTTAGGGACTTTAGTCAATGGTATAGCATTTCAAACTGGTCCTATTTTATTACAGCATCTACACCTTTCTTTCATTCATTACATTGTGAAAGTAATTATGTTTCAAGGTGTTATCTCTGTTTAAGTACTTAATGACTTACCATGCATCTGTCAAATGTATTTTTGAAAATATAATACTCTTTGGGGGAATTTTGAAGAGCTTGTACAGATTTCAACTAGATTAAATATTGTAATGAAAATGCTGCTTAAGTATATTTTATACTACAGTAAACACTTATTTCAGAATTCGGTTATTCCTCCAGGAATACATTTTGTATCTGATTAGCTGGAAATGCCAAATATATACAGTTGTTTGAAAGGATTCCTCCAGTTCTCATTGCTCTTTCAAATGGTTTTTAACAGATTTTATAAAAATATTAATTGCCTAAGAACTACATTACCTCCTCCCCACTGGTCAGCCTCTAGTCTTTCAGATGGTATCACTTTCTGCATAGAAATGAGCATGTAACTACTCTTCTCACACTGCTGTTGCAATTGCTTCTCCCTAACTTTCCATGAGTACTTTGTGACACCAAATTGTCTCTACTTCGTCCATAGCACAGTTGAGAATTCTAGTGAGAAGCATGCCTCACCCACTTACATGCAAACCCAGAATTTGAGGGGGACCTACTTTGAGGGTTCTTCTACCACTGTGCTCCAGGACTAAGTACAGACAGTCAAAAAGCCCATCCTTGAATCTATTCAATCCTCTCAAATTAGTCTAAGGATTCCAGAAATGCAGCCACATGCCTGCACTGGCCCAGGCCAGAAGGCAGTGGATACTAGATCATGCCTCCCTACTCAGCTGGGGCAGACAGCTTGAGCCAAGGCTTTCTCATCCACCTGGGGCGGGGTGAGGCAGCGGAGGGGGGGGGTTGTGTGGGAGGTGCAAAGCATCTTGGGATGCTGGGGGACTGTGAGTTAACTTGAATCTGGAGGGCAGCTGGAACAGAAATTCAATAAAACAATTTAATCTAAATTAGTTAAGTTTGATACTACATCCATCTAGGTTTATGTTAAACCAGCTTCAGACATATTGAAAGTGGTTTATGTGCACTGAACTTCTGTTGTGTTACAGATTTGAATTGGTTTCTGATTACTTATTTATGTGTAAATTTTGCCCCTAGCCCACAAAACCAGAGAGCTCAAAAGTGATTTAATGGGGGTACCACTAGGCTTGCTGAATCT
>NW_005843018.1:169953-189921 GCF_000455745.1 Alligator sinensis
GGCCTGTAGGGTAGCAGTGGATACATTGGGTGTGTTTCTTGATGGTGCTTTCAAGAGGCCTGTGGAAGCAGTATATACTTTTTTCCAATCCCCAAAAGTCTTACCCTTCCATCTTCCTGCTACAGCATGAATCTAGTGTATAATGCTTTGGGTCAAGGCCCATAATTTTTTTCAGAAATTTGTACAAATGTCTATCACAATGAAATCTTGGTCCATGATCCTGGCTCTTAGATGCTGCTGCCATACAAACATTACACAGTAAAAACAAAGGAGAATTTCTTAGGCAACCAGTAACATTTTAAGGTCTTTCATTCTGGCCATGCTTTGAGAAACTGCATATCTTGTATTGCTCCTCAGTGTGTAATTAATGTTGACTTTCATGAAAAAAAGTAATATCATGTTTCTGTTTTGACTTCTGGCTATTTACATAGTTCTCTCCATTGTAGAATTTGCTAGTATATTTTGTCACATCTTTTAGTCTTAAATGAGTGGGTTTTTGATGCCTTGTGCTTTGCACTGCTCACTGAAAACATACTGAGTTAATGGATTGTTTCTAAGCATTTCTTTCACATTTTAAAACAGGTGTACCTCATCTTAATTTGAGGGGAAGATTTTATTTTGTTTAAATATTGGCCCTTCTGTCAATGTTACAGTTTTTAGAGCTACCAAAAAGTAAATCCTTTATAAAACAGCTTTCTGTAAGAGCAGAAATAGTTTTTTTTAAATAAATGTATTGTCCATACACATAAAATGAACAAAAACATACAAATATATAAGCTTAAAATGAAATTAGAATGTTAATCAGACAAACATATGTAATTTCCAAAATTAAAAAGCTGCTTTAAATTGGATCCTTGTTTTTCTTTTATGTGTTACTGAGGCCTTCTCTACATGTGCAGGTACAGGCGTGATGGGATCCAATGTGTAATCCACCAGTCATACATGCATGGCAGGAGGCATAATTGTGGCATCATGCATTAGATCCCATTCACCTTATTTCCATTGCAGAGGTACCCCAGGATCCCACAGCTAGAAGCCCCCCCTCAGTTAAGGAGCTCCCAGCCACAAGGGTGCATGAAACCCCCAGACCTAGGGGATCCTAGCTTCCTCGATCCCCCAGGCCCATGGGTTTCACACTGGGCATAGTACAACCCTGCATAGGGCTCCCAGCTGCAGGGGAGACCCTGCTACATGTACACATCACAGCTTGATAGCAACTAGCTGTAAAGTTAGTACACATTTTTGAAGTCTAATTTATAGCTGGTTGGAGCTTTTAATCATGTAATAAGTACTTTGCACACATAGCCAGTTGTAATGTAATTCCACAATTAACTGATTAATTGCATAATACCTGTAATATGTAGAGGTGGCCTTATTTGTTAATTCATTCCTGAATTTTTTACCAGCCTTCCCATGATCTCCCCTTTCCCTGAAATCCTACACTTCCATCTTCCTGCTACAGTGCAACAGTTTATCATTGTAAAAAAGCTTTATAATGTGGTATGTGACAATTCTGACACAGAATCTTCTTTGCCTGATTTAGCAAATCTCCTATCACTGTCTGGAAAAAGAATTTAAAAAGTTCTTCAACACAGGAAAAATCCAAAGAGAAGTGTTTGGGCATGCTTAGAAAGGCAGATTTCCAGGAAGTTATTTTGGGGGTTAATCTTAAACGTGACACAAAAAATACACATTTCTGAACAAAATGATCCAGGAAGATTCCACTTTTAAGTTGAAGCAACTAAATTATGTATGAGTCAAGCTGAAACACAAGCAAAAGTAAAGGATGTAACTGTAAACTTTTTTTTAACAAATTCATATTGTTTCAGTGAGGACTGCTCTCCAAAAGGTTACAACTGATGAACACATCCAGCAGCACTGCTCCCAGCTGGCATTCTTTTTATACACTTCAAAAAAGTCAAGTTCAAACTAGAATAAACTTGCTACACAGAGCATAAAATATCTACCTAAAACAGTCATATATATTTTATATTGTATCCATTTAATCCAGACTTGGATCTCTTGGCTTCCAGTGCAAGCAGATATATTATAAATAAGCATAAACATTCCACTTTATTTAATGTAGTGAATCACTTCACTCAAATTCTCTCAGGCCCTTCTATTATGTGCCCAGCAACTAAAACTGATTTAACACTATACTAAAGGCTGAATGTCAGATCTTGTACATGGTGAGAAAAACAATATGTTTTCACATATTAAGGAAGCAAAAGTATTGATCACAAGCGTGAACATTAAATATGAAAAACTAATGAAGACAAAGTATAATTTCTATTTAGTTTCTGAAAACCCTCTTCCACAGATGACCATTTCCACAAACAGTTCCACTACAGTTGATGTATTTAATCACACATTTGAGTAATGACTACAGTTTTTTCCCAAATAAGTAGAGACTTTATGTCTGAAGATATTGGTTAAAAAATTGAGGCAGAGCCCTTTTTAATTTTAAATCAGGGTTATCCAAATGTAAAAGGAATATAATGATTTATTCCAAATGGGACAAACTAGGAGATAACCCAGATCCTTCAGGGAAAGGAGTTTACTGACACAAAGACAATTGTAGAAGATCCTTTATATAAACTAAAGTGTATCTGCTTTATCCACATATAATCCTTCATAAAGTGCTACCATTATACAACTTTATATTGCTCAATGCAATGGACACCTTCCCCATTTTGTAAATTTCAGGTAATGAGGGTGCAATATAAATCCAATTTTAAAATTATTTCTAGAGGTGCACCAACGGATTGGTCCCATAATATATCAGCACTGATAAAAAGAAGATTGACATCATCAGCAATCGGCTTTTTTGGCTGATGTGGCAAATAATGTCACTGTTAAATTCTGTGTGTATGCACACAGCCACAGTGCAGCCCAGCATCACAGAGAGCAGTGTCCATCTGGTAAGTCTGTTGTGGGGGAAAAGGTGTGGGGTGGGGCAGACCAAGGCTCCTGTGATGAGGAAGGGAATGGGGCTAACGCTGCACAGCCAGGGTAGGGCAGGGAACAGGATGGAGCTATGAGTTGCTCATCTGGGAGGTGTGGGGGGGGGCCCCCTGCCACTGCATGCATCCCAGGAGAGCATGGGGGGTATGTGCCCCCCGGATCTGTGCATGGGTCAAGTGTGGGCTGCCACTGTGGACTGGGGCTAGGTGCAGTGTTGGGCTCTTCCTGGCAGGGGGGTTGGGCTGGGCTGCATTCAGGGCTGGTGAGGGCAGCACTGGGATGGGGGGTTGCAGCCACCCCAAAATTCACCATAGCCCCCCCATAGCAGTGCTGCCACCACCTGCCCACAGCCCAGCCCGACCCAGCACCCCTGCTGAGAAGAGCCCAGCACTGCCTCTGACTTCAGCCCACAGTGGCAGCCCACCCTTGCCCTGTGCATAAATCCAGGGGGCACACACCCCCTATGCCCTCCCAAGGTGCATGCAGCAGCAGGAGCCATCCCCCCCACCCACCCTGGATGAGCTGCTCACAGCTCTATCCTGCATCCCATCCCACCCCAGCTGTGCAGGACAAGCACCTGCCCCTTCCCTGCCCCACTCCCTCCCTCACCATGGGGACTTCAATCTGCCCCGCATACCCCTTCCCCCACAATGGACTTGACAGCTGGATACTGCTCTCCAAGCTGTGGGGTCACATATCAGCAATCAGATCGGTATCAGTGAATATGACTCGTTAAAAATTGCCATCAGTATTGGCCAAAAAAATCTCTATCGGTGCACCCCTAATTATTTCATATTGTGTGTGTCTTTTTTACTTGAAACAATGGTTAGCAATTTTTAGCTGAAAGGATTTAAATAAAGTTGTGGTGGTGAGGTGCCACCACAGGCTCTCGAGGGAGAGAGAGGAGAGCCCGTGGACCCCAGACCCCGAGAGCAAGCCCCCAGAGGGGCGTACGTACCTTCCAGAGAACAGCGGAAGCAGGAGCCGTGTTTGCAGCCACAGCCGCGTGAACTGGCATTATGCCGGTTGTGGCATCAGCTGTTTTCAATGAGGGGAACAGCTGAGCCAATCCCAGCAGCCGTATCGGCCACTGCAGGAGGATTCAAAAATGCCAGCGGAGCGGGGAGAGGGAGAGAGCCGGAGAGAGCGAGCACGGGCTGGCAGCTCGTGAGGCAAGCTCTGGCATGAGAAGGGGATGACCCAGCCTGCGAGGCTTCAGCAGGCAGCCCACGAAAGGGCTTTAAGCCTTCTGCAGGACGCAGAGCAGGAGGTGGGCAAGGAGGGCAAGCAGAGGCACTCTTGCAGCCACCGGCAGGAGCTTACACTCAGGAGGCTAGGAAGCTCCCTGCAGGAGGTAAGGGAGAGGAAACAGCTGAGAATCCAGGAGGGAGCTGGAGTAAAAGGGATAACCCTGCAGCTCCTCCTGACTCAGAGGAGTATTTTCTATAAAAAAAAGAGATCTTCCCCAAGAAGGGAGGGAGAGTGACCGGAACCCTGAGAACTGGTCCGAGACCATCCTACGAGACCAGGAAACATCTGTAACGCATCATCCAGCGGCTGGCGTGTGGACGGGGTGTAGGGGAGGCGGAGCCCCGTGGAACACCGCGTCGAACGACCGTGAGTACCACCGTCTATCGGGAGGCCCCATCCATGCTAAGATCTCCACTGTAGACCCCTCTTAAAGTGCGTTTAACATCCAAGTCGTGGCAGGCGAGTTGAGGGGAGGGGCAAGCCCCGATAGACTGGGAGGTGAAAGGGGCGCAAGCTCCACAAAAGTAAAAAGCCATTTGATTGGACAACCTTATTTCCACTAAGTAAAGGTAAAATATTAGATATGAAATTGCAATCTGATATTATAAAAACTTTATGACCCTTGAGTTACCCTGTTATGGAAAAGGGGCCCTTCCTGATGACAGATTATGACTAGAAGACAATATAATCTAGTGGACAGAGCACTGAACCAGGGCTCAGAAAATCTGTTTCTATGCCCAATTTTGATATGGTGTATGACCTTGGGCAAATTCCTTTATCTGTCTCTGACACTGGTTCCATTCCCACCTTTTATTTCTCTTGTCTATAGTAGGATATAAGTTTTTGGGGGTATACCATCTCCTTCACTCATTTTCATACCCAGTTTTGGCTGAGGCCTCTAGAAGCTAAAGCAATATAAGAAGTAATAAATCATAATAGTGACACGTTGTATAGCAAGGCATCAGTTATTAACATTTATTCTGCATACTACAACCAGTTAAACAACTATAAAATCAAAGTAAAATTAACTGTGGAAGTTTGAGACGACAATAGAAACATCACCATATTTCCATTAAATCCAGGACTACAGCTCTACCTTGTTCATCAACATTAGCAATATCTTGACTCAGAAAAATATGGCTAGAAAGAATTTCAAAATGTCATCTAACTCAGTTTTCTGCTCAAGGCAGGATTATCCTGCTAACCCTTGAAAATTTCTAAGGAGGCAGACTTCTAGGCGATCTGTTCCAGTGCGTAACTGTTCTCAGTTATACAGTCTTCTCGATTCATGTAATCTAAACCCACCTTTTTGAAATTTAATACCATTGCTTCTTGTCCTGTTCCTCTGGACATAAAACATTGATTATCATCCTCTTTATAACAATTACTTTTGTATCAAATCCAATGGTCCCAGGGGCGCTGGGGTTACAGGAGAACCCCAGGCCAAAATAAAAGAAAGCCCCAACTTACCTCCTGCAGGGGCCGAAAGGTGTGGGGAAACACGCACAGAGAAACCATCCACATGGTTCATCAGCCACGCTCATATCCAGGTGGGGCCGGGTGATGTCACCTGGAGACACCACCCAGCAGACACAAAAGGTGGCCCTGAGGGCACAGGAGGGAGGCCGGGGAGTGGAGGCTCCACAGGGAAGCCTACGGCCCAAAAGGTGCAGCTGCTGCATCAGGCAGTCCGGGAAGATGGGGGCAGAGCCAGCAAAGGCACCGGCAGAGAAGCTGGCAGCAGAGCGAGCAGCAGGAGAGAAGCTGGCAGTGGAGCCGGTGAAGGCTCCCACAGAGAAGCCGGCAAAGAAGCCAGCAGCAGAGCTGGCACCAGCAGAGAAGCCAGCAGTGAGGGCACCGGCAGAGAAGCGGCAGAGGAGCCAACTGGCAAGCCGGCAGAGGAGCCGGCAGGGAAGCCAACTGGCTAGCCGGCAGAAGATCCGACCAGCAAGCCAGCCAAGAAGCTGATAGAGAAGCCAGCAGGGAAGCTGACGAAGGTGAGTGGGGAGAGCAGAGGTGGAGACGAGTGCTGGGGAAGCCGGATCATCTATGGGGAAGCCTGGAGAAGAGGTAAAGAAGGCGGGGCCAACGGGAACCCCAACTGAGATAGCCACGGGGTGAGCGGCAGAAGACCCCAAGTGGGACTGGTTAACGGAGTAAGGGAGCCTACAGATGGGCCCACAGCATCTCCCAGATGAGTCAGTCGCGACCCATAGGACCTAGGAGAGAGATAGGAGCCCCGAGTGGGGCAAGCAACCAGGTTTGGGTACTGAGGCACCGGGAAAATACAGGGCCCATAGACTGAGGGGCACTTTATATTCCTGTGGGGCCTCCTGGCCCGCCAGTCACATCTCTCTGGCAGTCACAGTGGTGGGGATCACATGGTGAGTCACGGTGTGGTTGGAGTAGGGAGCTAGGGACAAGGGATAGATGAGTCTAGGACCAAAGGGCCTCGGAGCCTTCACGCCTGAGCCGTGACCCAAGGACGCTGGGGGCCCGTGGCTGGTGAGCCATGGGAGGCTAAGGTAGAGACCGAGAGGAACCAGGGATGCTAAAGGGCCAGAAGACCCGCAATCGAAGGTGGCAAGTGGCTGGGGTGTAGAGGAGGTCAGAGCCCCGTGAGTGCCCGCCGAGAGGCGTGACAGCCCTGAAGGCTGCCTCAAAGGGGAACTCCTCCACTGAGGTTCCATTCAAAGTCATGGCAGGCGAGTTAAGGGGACCCCCCGGACATCAGCTGGGGTAGCCTTTGGGGTCCATTTGCAGGCCTGGGACAGACAAGATCAATAGTCTGGGCCAAGGCTGCAAGATAACGCCTGATAGAACAGGGGCGGGCACATCCACCTTCGTCTTCTGATCTCCTGATTAAATAGTCCCAGTTCTTCTAGTCTTTCCTCATGTTGTATTTTCTATACTCGTAATCTTTTTTGTTGCTCTTCTTTGGACCCTTTCCAATTTGTCCACATCTTTCTTAAAGACTGGACACATTGCTCCAGGTGAGATCTCACCAGAGCTGAGTTGTTTGGAAGAATCACGTGAACAATCCAGTGAATTCCACTCTCCTATAAATGAATCCCATATACTATTGGCTTTTTGTTCTCCTCAGCAACAGCACACTTGACTCATATTCAGCTCACAATTCACTATAAATCCCAAGTCATTTTCTACGGTACTTTACCTTAGTGGGTCAGCCCCATTTTGGGTTTATGCATTTGATTATACCAGTGGTGGTCAACCTCCAGCCCCCAAGCCCAATCCAGTCCATTAGGCTGTCATCCAGCCTGCAGGGGCAAAATATTGTGTATTACTACATCATACCATCCCAAGTGTAGTATTTTACACTTGTCTTTATTGAATTTTACTCTACCATTTTTTCCAGTTTAATAAAGGCCATTTTGAATTCCCATCCTATCCTACAAAGGCTCTGCCATCCCACTCAGCTTGGGGTCGCCTACAAATTTGCTAAGTGTACATTAACTTGTATTGCTCAAATAATTAATGAAGATAGTAAATCAGTTCTGGAATCAGGACATACCCCTAGAAAACCTACTTGTTACCCTCTAGGTTAGACATTGAACCACTGATGACTGCTCTTTCAGCAAGATGTTAGAACCAGCACTCATCAAGACTGTATTACTAATAAGAGCGTCATGGGAGAAACTGTTGAAAGCCTTGATAAAGTCAAGGTATATCATATCCCTTGTCCCCCCACTCCAAACCATATAACCATATAGCCTTGGCATGGAAGGAAATCCTATTAATCAACAATGCCTTACTCTTGACAAATCCATGTTGACTGTCCCAGATAACCTTGTTATCTATACATGCTTAAGAGTAATTTCTTCATTCTTTGATTACATGTTCCAGAATCTTTCAGTGTTGAAATTAGACTGGGTGTTCTGTAATTACATGGGTTTTCCTTGTAAAATGAACATTACATATGCCCTTTCCAGTTGTGTATGATCTTACCTGGCCACCACAAATTCTCAAAGATTGTCTGTGCAGTTACCTCAACCAATTCCTTGAGTACTCAAGAGTGAATCTCATCCAGGCTTGCCAACTTAACACATTACAAATTACTTAGACAAGCTATATATTTTTTCTTTCTCCTACTCTAGAATTATTATCTGCTACCATATCCTTTCTGGTAACAGTTCTTATTCTCTAATAGCTGATATCCTTCATGAAGACTAAAGGAAAACAATGAATTAAATACTTCAGCATTCTGAGTATTATTTATTATTAAATTAACCACATTCAGTAAGGAAGCTGAGCTTTCTGTCATTTTTTCTTACTTTTAACCAACTCATAGGCCACATCCACATGAGCATGGATGTTTGTTTCCCCAGGGACAAAAAGCAGCAGCACACCTTGTGCCACTGCTACTTGTCCCTGGGAAACACCTGTGTCACGCACCTTCTGGCACATAGCAGGTTACCCTGGGTGGGGTATGGGAGGTTGGGACCAACAACTGTTCAGGCCCCAGCAGCCTTACCTGGGGTTCTGAGTGCCTTGGAGAGCTGCAGTTGTGGCAATCCTGTTGCTCAGAGCCTGGCCGGCAGCTAGAGCATGGGTTCAGCTGGCCAGGCTCTGATTTTGGTCAGTGTGTGCTGCCCTCACATGCATTGACCCACTTTTTTTGTGCAGGTTTTTTTTTTCATGCAGATAGGGAGACCCCAGGATCTCCCTAACCTTGCTTTGTATACTGAAATGATCATCTAAGCATTCTCATTTCCCACCTCAAATGCCATCTCCATGTTAAGGAAGGCCAACCACAAGTATGTGTAAAGATGAGGATATGCAGGAGCACAGGATTCAGAATAGAATGACTTCCCGTTCTAAAAGCCAACCTGAACCCCATCAGGTCTAGTTTTACCATCTAGAGGAAGGAGATATTTAAATCTGTCTTAAATATTTTCATAATGTTGGACTGATGTTGTAGCTGTGATGGTCCAGGAAATATGCAAGAGATAAGTATTTTTGTGGGTAACAGTAGTGTAACTAGAGAGAGGCAACCAGGGCAACAGCCTGGATGCCAATTTGGATTGGGGAGCACAAGGAAAATCCCCTGCCACTGCAGCTGCATGATAAAGCCAGCAGCATGGTGGCAGCTGAAGTTGCTGCTCCCCTGAGCACCCAACAACTTGTCTTTGGTGGATAATATCTTTTATAGGACTAACTGCATAATTGGGTAATATAATTGGTTAACATTTAGACAAACATTCAGGCACAAAGTATCCTTCTTCATGTAAGCTGGCTTATGTTACACGTACTCTGTTTTGGTTATGTTCAATTATACTATTTTTGTATATTCCTTCTCTGCACACCCTTAGTAGTGTGCATGTTTAGAGGTTTGGTGCAACTGTATAGTTTGTGGGTAATGTATGCAAATGTAAAGGGCAAGATAGATAAAATCTTTGATGTCTACAGTCTCTTTCTCCCAAACTGTGGGTTTACAGGTGTACACATTTCAAAATGAAAGGTCACTGAGGTGTCAGCACCCACTGTGATCTCTTTACTACAACACTGCCACAGGCCTCCCTTCCCAACACCTACCATTTTTGCTGGCATAAGTAGTAGAGCAGCCCTGGATGAGTCTCCCTTCCAAAGAGAGTGGGCTAAGAAGAAGTTCCTCTAGTTGTTTTGGTAGTTATTGTGAAAGTCTTTACCCTTTGGGAATTCAGTTAATATGTAATACTTAAGATTTTCTTTAGAGTTGTGCATTTGTCCCATTTCCCCTTTAATAAACTTTGTTATAGGTGAATTCTGTGGGCAATTGAAGAAGTTTGCTCACTTGGAACACTGAGCTAAAATTTATCTTCCTAGGTTTGTGTGTGGGGGCTCAAGTTCAAATTAAAAGTTTGTGTAAAACCCCTAAATTGTAATCCTTTGTTACTGCCATCCAGTACCTGGCAGAAAAGTTACACTCATTTGTGCCTAACAATTTGTCTAAATCTTTCCCAACTATGCAACTGGTCCAATAAAAAAATATCACCCGCAAAAATCCTTGCCTCTTGAATGTTTTGGACAATTTAACTTCCAGAATAAACTAATATACAACCTGACAATCATAGTTTCCACATTTATCTGGGTTAAATGTTAGCATGTTTCATATATGTTTAGAACTCTGACAACTGACCCCCAATTCCATACCCTCCCCTAACGCTCTTATTGGCATTCAACTTCCAGAATAGAACCCAGGAATCCTGACTCCCAAGCCCACCCTGCTCTAACCCCTTAGATCCCATTCCCCTCTCACACCATGATACAAAGTTCAAGAATCTTGACTCCCAGACCATCTGCTCCTACCTACAAGACTTCACTTCCTTGCAGAAGAAAGAAAAAAAACAAATTACAGACAATATTGTTCACACAACAGTGGGGACAAATCTCAGGTTCTTATGTTCCAAAAGGATAGGCCCGTTACAACTGAATTAAATGAGAATCTCTCTGGGCATTTATACAGGAAGGGGGGGGGGGGCACACTTTAATTACAGCAGCTTTAACTAAAGTGCCTGGAGCGTCACATGTATCAGCGTCCCCATGCTGAAAAATGGCAGTAGAGGTGTTTTAACTTAGTTAATGCACCCCCACCACCATTTTTCAGCACAAGGACACTGATACATGAGATGCTGGAGTCTGCTGGAGCGTGGTAATTACCACACTCCAGCAGACTCAATTAATTGAGCCTGCTCTGACATATTACCAGTACAGTGTATTGGAGCAGCCTCGCTGCTCATGTATAGTAGCCCTCTATCCCTACTTTCAACCAGTAGACCCTAGTCCCCATATGTATAATCACTAGTGTCTAGGAGATGAGGCATGAAGAACAATTATAACCAACTAATGCTCATTCTTGGACTCATCACTACACAGCAATAAAAAAATTTAAAATATTGAAAAGAGGTTAGGGGATGGTGGCATTATTGGTTTCAACTTCAAGAGTCAATAACCTTAAAAGACTGATAAGTACCGCACTGGACAGTCTATTATTAGAATATATTGCAGATATATTCAGAAAGTGTTTCTTGACTCTCAAACTTCTTCCACTGCTGATTATTTTTTCCCTGTGTATGATTGGGTGATACTTTAACCACACCATCACCAATTCCATCTATCATCAAAAAGTTATAACACGTTAAAATTTAATCATATAATTTACCATTCTGTTGGGGAAACAGGATTAGCAAAATCCAACCATTTCTATTTATGACTTGAGACAGAGTGTAAGATCATCCTGGGTAAAGTTCCATTCACTTCAAAAGAATAGTTTGTATGGGTTGTGACACTGTCTCTTCTAAATCTAGGGGTAAGATCCTCCAAGTCCTTTAAATATTCTCAGATAAAGAGTGTGTTAGAATATGTCATCCATAATCACCTGGCTTCTGAATAGGGGTTTCTGATCATGGGAAATATTGTTCAGCACTATGAATCTTCCTTCTGTTTTTATGCATGAATGATTAAATAGATATTTTTCCTGTAATCTGTTCTCCTAATATCTGAATATATACTAAAGCCAGTGCTCTTTTGGTGTGTTAGCATGATGTTTTCCATATTGTGAATTTCCTAGCTATGGGAGCAAATAGTCTGTTATAGCTACTTATGCTGAAATTCATCAAGTGCTAGGGCATTTTTTGCTTGAAAATAGCATCTGTTTAATCTTTTAATCTTCCAGACTATACATTACTAGAATAGTCGATTGTCTTTTATTCTTTAATAAAGGGAATTGCCTTCGTATTTGATCAGTGTTCCTAATTCAGATGCAGAGAATATGCTAGATAAGATATAGAAATGAGTATTCTAAAATGACACACTTATGGGAATGTTAAGAAGAATAAAAACAGATCTAATAACATGTGCATTGCTGGAAGAATGTAGAATCCATTACAGGCAGAAAATGGAAAATTAATACAACTTTCCTTGTTCGAGGAAATGAAGAAAAACAGATGAAGCATGATAAAAATATAGATTAGCAGACAAGAAAATAGTGAATATTCTTTGAGTTAAGAACTGTTTCAGTTTTATAAATATATTGTATATATCTATTGTATATAAATCACATTTACATACATACCATATAGAATGTGTAATCTTTGTGTAAATGTGTATGTGCATAATATACAATCATACAAAAATATTTGTAGCAGAAAGCTCCCTTTGTACATTTCCCTTCTGCACATTGATATAACAGAAGCTCCTTCTTGCCTGTACTGCCCCTCCCTCCCATTTTGTGCATTTCTTTTTCCTTCTAAGTATTGGCAGAGACCTAGCACACACATTGCATGCGTGTGGCAAGGCTCAGGGCAAGTCAGAAAGCTAAAGTGGCTTTCTGTAGGAGAAACCTACAAACTATATCTACATATCAATGAAGCTCAGTGTTGCTAAAGAAAACAAAAGAACTGAAATATCCACTTTAAAGCAAAGCGTGTAATAGACAAGACAAGCCAAGGTACATTGAAAACATGACTAAATATATCCTGGTGAACACATTCCCCCTTTGATTAAAACTTATTTCCCAAAGCAAACTTCCCATATCTGTCTATAGTTTATGCTAAATCAGTCTACTGCATCTAATCCAATTCACTTACTCTCCCACATGTTTGATCCTTACTCCCTCACAGTGCATCTTTATATTTCATCTGTCTCATCTTTACCTTGGCATTCAGTATTTTATGTTTTATACCTTTTAACTTTTAACAAATATATTTTTCTTTAAAGTCATACCTTGTATTACTAGAACTATTCTTGTAAGAATGCATTGGGATTGTAATCACTGGAATTGTATTGCTGTATTGGGCTGGTCCCCCTTGAGTGAATGCAAGTATGTATGATGAATCAGTAGATAACTGAAAACAAAGCAAGAGCCTCTGGCTGTTAATTGACAATAACCTAGTGAGAGAAACTTAGCATTACAAAAGTCTACTCTACAATCCATTTTAGGCTAATCAAGCCAAGGAATTGATTCTTGGAACTGAGCACCCACCCTATTGACTATTCCTGTAACCCATAACAATACATCCATTAAGTCAATAAGTCAAGGTTGGCCTGCCAAAACTTCAGGTACCAGCAGGTAGAGACCCCTGTGACTAACAGCTGTCATGTACTACTCAAGACCCACGTGGGACAGCAACCTGCAGCTTGGGCAGCCAAGATGATGCTGGGGGATCACACAAGTCTTCCAGAAAGGGATAAAAGGCAATGAAGTGTGATCCTCAGTGATGCCCTCACATTCAGTACCTGACCTACTTAGACAGAAGGACAAGCAGGCAACCCCGTTCTGGAGAAGACATCACCTTGAAGGAAGCTGACCATCGACAGCAAACTCCAGGGCCTCAGATAGGTAGATATACTGACACCAGTGCTCTCACAACCACTACAGCAGCTACTATACACTATACTACATGGGTTTGAATGACATGGGTTTGAATGAGTGAGTGTATGCGTGCGTATGTGTTAAAGTGACCAGTACCCCTCATAACTCAAAGTTTGCATTTATGATTTTATTGGTAACTTCACATCCTGTCTAATAAACTAGAATTTATGATGATCCTGTGAGTTGGTCCTTTATAGCCAACATATTAACTCATTGCTATCAAGGATTAATACTCAATGGGGCTATATTAAGTACTCAGAAGTTAGCATGTATTTGAATTAGGGATGATTGTGCTTCTTTGTGACTTTGTGTTATGATAGCCTTCAACTACATATTTGCTCAGGAGTGTAACTAAGGCAGGGCAACTAGGGCAGCAGCTCCTGATGCTAATTTGGAAGGGCAGAAAAACAACAACTGCCACTGCTGCCAAAACCCAAGACCCATTGTTTCCCCATAAACAACCACTGCCTCAGGTGCCAAGCTGCCCTGCTATACCTCTGTGATTGCCTATGATTTTCCAAAAGTCCTCTGCTTCATCAGGGCACAGGAGAGAGACTGGTCTCTTAGTAAACTAATGCTTGTCATTTTCAGCATACCCCAGAAGGATAAGGGAGTAATATTTCTATTTCACAAATACTCAGGCAGAGAGAAATGTCCATTTCTAAATGTCTAAAGTGTCCATTCATTTTTTATATCCTATTAGATACAATTAACATCTTGTTTTTCAGAATACTCAGCATTACACAGCACCATTATTCAAAACAGTGACTTAATATGCAACGGTGAGTTCTCAGCACTTCTGCAAGTCAAACCACAGGGTCTAAAGTCAAGCACCCAGAAAATGAGAACACGCTGGCCTAGATGCTATTTCACCTTTTAAGTGGCACTTATATAACCACATACCTGCAATTACAAGCACTTATGCAGATTTGAGATCCTATTTGCTTTTTGTGGAACAGGATTTCCCATATTATGCATGTTCCTGCCATAAGAAAAACATAGAAGAAGAACCCAGTAGCCAAAGAGAAATACAGACTAGAGGGAGAATGACTTTGTGAAATAGATGCTATACTGTAATGGAGGAAGCCTTAGGATCTGGCCCTGCCTCCTGTCCTCAGTAGGTAGGAACTGTCCAACTGCCATTTATCCAATGAATATTTAATTCAAGGGACAGAAAAGCCATTGTCTCTCTAGCTTCCTCATCTCATATATCTTCCTCTCCTGGTTTCCCAGTTGCTCATCTTCAAGAAGAGGGCTAGCAAGTTTTCTGGGCCATGCCTAATTCATGGGCTGGTGGTTAGAACATTTTACTGGGAAGTAGAAGATGTAGGTTCAACCTCCCCCTGCATGAAAAAAAACATACAACCTAGGTTTCCTGCTCTCTTGAATAGTGTTCAAACCAGTAAGCTATAGGTTGAAAAGATGGAAGACCTTATCATTAGAAAATGCTTGCTAGTCATGTTTTTCTGTGAGATTTACACACTTACATATGTATCTGTGTGATCTTCTACTGGCCCACAACCTATGTAGTCATAATTCAGCCTTCTGTGCTTGACGACAAAGGAAACAAATGCAAGTGAAGCTACACAAGTGCAAATAGTATCTAAATTCTGTGTAAGCATCAAAAATTACACTTGATAAATTTTGCTTAAGTGACCTGACTAACATCATCTAGGAACAATATTGCAGAGGCAGGGATGAAATCCACTTCTTCAGGTCAGTATTCAAAAGTTTTAATCCTAAAACTGTTCTTTCCCTTTATGAGATCACCTGCTTCATTTGCTATCCACCCGCTGCTTTCAGCACCAGAAGAGGCAAGGGTCCTACAAATGACAGCCACCTTTTCTATACAACCCTACTTCAGATTCGAAATATGCCAGTGGAAATCAGCAAAAAGTTATTAGAGACCTAGGAAGCATGATTTATGACGACAGGCTAAAAAAACTAAGGTAATTTAGTTTTAAGAATAGAAGACTGAAGGGAGGTTTGATAACAGTCTTCAAATACTTGAAAAGTGATTATAGACAGGATGGAGATGGAGATAGCCTTCTCTCTGTGGCTGTAAGGCAGGGGTGTCAAATATAAGGCCCATAGTCTTATAGTCTCTTGGGACATGAGCTGCATGCAGCGCTCCCCCTCTTCCCCTGCCCCAAGCTGCTCCAGGACACATGCTACACATGGCACCCACTCCATCAGGTCTGGAACCTGTGCTACATGTGTCATCCAGCCCAGTCAGCCTGGGGTACGTGGCACATGCAGTATGGGTTCCAGACTGGCTAGAGTGGGCATTGTGTGCAGTGCAGTTCCAGGCCATCCAGAGTACACGCACTGGATTTGCCATGCAGAGTTTCCATGGACCCAATCTGACCTGTGTGGCCAGTTCTGCATCATTAATCCAGCCCACTGGGCCAGTTTGACCCCCAGCTGTGGGGGATAGGACTAGGAACAATGTCCTCAAACTGTAACAGAAGAAAGTTAAATTAGCTTGGAGTTTAGGAAGAACTTTCTGATTATAAAGGTGGTCAAGCACTAGAACAGGCTACCTAGAGAGGTTGTGGAATTGCTAACCCTCGAAATTTTCAAGGACAGGTTAGGTAGGCACTTGGTTGGGATGTTTTAGGTTTGATTCTGCCTTGAGCTAGATTAGATGACTTCATAAGGTACCTTCTAGACCTACTTTCCTATGTTCCTAAGACTCACAGCAGCTGTGGGAAAACATAGGGATCCAGTAGAAATAATATGATGATATAATTAAATACTGGTTAATTGGTTAACAGCTACAGTGACTTCTGAGATGGCCAGAAAAACTGTTTCTGAGCACAACTGTGTGGCAATGGTACGTTCGCCCAATAGCTTACTGGCACATTCACAAAAAGTGAGAGCTAGTAGTCTAAGCCCCTCCTTACCCTGACAAAACTTGAGCCCACATCTACTTCTCAGGAAAACATTCTAACCGCCAGGCTATAGAATAAATCAAGCATGAATATACCTCCTGTTGAATATGGCACACTGGGCAGCCAAGAATACAAGAGTCATGGAGTCAAAAAGGAGAAAAAGCAAGAGGGAATTTGTCTCTAGTGGTTACAGCAGGTCCTTTGGGGGCAGTCCTTGGTTTCAGTCTCAGATGCCAGACTTAATCATGTTTCTTTACCAATGTCTGTCTATTGTAAAATGCAGCAAGAATTTAGGCACTGAAAGAATCAGTTTGAACTGTGTCTTGTATCCCCACCTATTGACACCAGAATATAATCAAAATAATCAGAAATTGATTTCTGTGCATGTGTGCAGCAAATAGTAGCTTTTCTACAAAGTGGGACTTTGGTTGTCGTGGAGGTTTGTGTAAATTTTGGTTAAATTTGCCAAAAAAATGTGCTTGAAAAAAAAAAAGCAGGTGGACCAGATTTTCATGAAAAAAATTCTGGTAACTTGTGTTGTGATAATCCTCCCCAACCCTTTCCTCTAATCACTGAGGGTTTAGAGCACTCACCCAGGGATTGATCAACCTAAATCTATCTTCTCTTACAAGAGATTTCAACACATATCCCTCCCCCTCCTCAAAAGACTGCCGAATGTATCAGCATTTTTGCTGTTATGAAAAACAATTATTACTGTGGATATTTCTAGTGATTACATGCAGTATCTGGGACATTTTAGTTTGCTACAGTCCAAAGGCACTTAGATTATTTGACAAACTACTTGAGTTGTCAAAATAAGTGAAGTAACTATTAAAATATAATGGAAAAAAAAAACAAGGTTTGGTTCCCATTTTCATTATGTATAAAGTTCTGTCAACCTCGCCAACCTCATCACCAGAAGCAAACTTCCTCAAGCCCAGAACACACAAAAAGGATCCAGACCGTGCCAGGACAAGAAATGCAAAACCTGCCAACACATCTCCACCACCCCCACTATTACTACACCCCACAACAGAGCCATCAGCATCCCAGGATCTTACAGCTGCACCTCCAGAAATGTAATATACCTCATCCAATGCACCAAATGCCCTGATGGAAAATACGTAGGAGAGACCAAACAACAACCGCGCACCAGAATGAACGCACACCGGAAATCTATCAAAGACAGAAACACTCAATTACTGGTGGGGGCACATTTCCCACAGGAGGGCCACTCTCTCTCCAATCTCTCAGTCCTGATCCTCAAGGGAAATTTACACAACATTTCCCAGAGACGAGCCTATGAGCTCCATTCCATCAACGTGTTGGATACTAGAGATCATGGACTAAACATAGACATTGGATTTTTAATACATTATAATCTGCCTGGCAACTGACTCCCCAGCCCAGCTCAGCCCCTGGCTTTTTTACTTTTCATTCCATCCAGGAAGAGCACACACCAACTGCTGAAGCTTCCTTAGCCTGACGAAGGGTTTTTGAACCCGAAAGCTTGCTTAATAACTATTCTCCAACCATTTGGGTTGGTCTAATAAAAGATATCAAATTCACCCAAGGAATCTTGTCTGCCTAAAGTTCAGTCAATTTATAAAGAATATTTTGCTCTTTAATTCTAATCTATTAGGTTTTTCTATGTTTTCATTTAATAATGAGTTTTGAAATGAAATGTTTCATTTTTAATTCACTGTTTCAATTTTTTATAAACTATTTTCACAAATAGTTTTGTTTCACCCTAACAGGCATTTTTCAGTCACAAAGGATTCAAAGGTGTCCTGTGGGGGGAAAAAAACCAAAAAAACCAAAATAAAAAACCAAATCTACCCAATTGTACTCTACGCTGTCTTCTAGATGATCTTGTCACCACCCAGACAGCCAGTTTGGACCAGATCATTTATTGAGAAGCAAGTAGTTGGAGTTTTGACTTAAGTAATATTATTAGTGATTGATAGTACTATCATTTTTTCTTATTTTATTTGGTACAGCAGAAAGCAGCTTGGACTATATTCAGCTGTCAAACACCACTATTTACCAAGCAAAATAGTATCTTTATCCATTCTGTGCAAATATATCCAAGCTTTAACAAACTCTCTATATAACTGCAAAATAAATTATAAATTTGGACTACTGTCTCACAAGGTTCCATTTAAATCTGTAATTCACTCTGTATCTAATTGGGTTGAAAGATGAAGGTAAGGAAGGACATAGGAAATTTCTGATTTATAAGAAAAAGAAACTTTTTGTACTGTTCAGTACTTTATATAATTTAAATGGCAGCTGCACTTGAGATCTAATGAAATGAAGCCTTTAAGATGCCATGGTACCATACTCAGATACCTCAGGTGTTATATATAACAATAGACATATTTATGATAGTCTGAGGCTCTGCCTTATTTACTACCCAATTAACAAACTATAACAGCGGTTTTGTTGACTAAGACCAATAGCTCCTTAAACAACAGTCAAAAAAGGTATTGAGGGAGATCGGTGCACAGGTGGTATTCTCTTCTGTCTACCAGTGAGCGGACATGGAAGACAGCACGAGAACTGCATTAGAGAGACCAACTGGTGGCTTGGGCAATGGTGTCTTGAGGCAGGCTTTGGCTTCCTGGACGTGTCCCTTCCACGACGAGGGACATGCTCAGTTGGGATGGGCTTCACCTGTCCCCCAAAGGTAAGCGTATGTTCTTTTCCAGGTTGGCGGATCTCCTCCGGCAGGCTTTAAACTAGGCTTGTCGGGGGGAGGGGAAAATGAGGGGGGGGGAAGCCGTGGACCACCAAACCATGTGGCACCCACAAGGACAGGCCAGCCTGAAGAAGGAGAACATCGGGAACCTGCAATCCATGGGGCGGCCAGCAGTACAGCACAGGTAAGCAATAAGCAGGTAAGCAATAAGGGGCCCTTTGGGAATCAGAGCTGGGGGGCAAAAAAGGCACCAGTCACAGGGCTCAAGTGCCTATATACTAATGCTAGGAGCATGGGGAACAAGCAGGATGAACTAGCACTCCTGCTTGCAGAAAACACCTACGACTTACTAGGGCTATCTGAAACCTGGTGGGATTCTTCCCACGACTGGGTAGTATATATTGAGGGTTATAGCCTGTACAGAAAGGACAGGGTGGGGAAGAAAGGTGGAGGGGTTGCGCTCTATGTCAATGAGCAATATACATTGACCCTTATCAAGAAGGAATCAAAGGAGGAGAACGTAGAAGGATTGTGGGTTAAGGGTCTGCTACAGACCCGCGCACCAAAGGGAAGAACTAGATTCAGGGCTCCTGAGGCAGCTCTCAGAGACCATAAAAACTAAGGAGGCGGTAGTCATGGGGGACCTAAACTACCCAGACATCTGCTGGGAGACACAGACAGCAAAGTCCCACCGCTCACACATGTTCCTATCCTGCGTACAGGACCTCCACCTGACGCAGGAGGTACACGGTCCCACTAGGGGGAATGCCTTACTGGACCTGGTATTG
>NW_005843018.1:191257-201533 GCF_000455745.1 Alligator sinensis
AAGTGCTGCACCTAGGGAGGAAAAATGTCCAGCATACCTACTGCCTAGGAAATGACCTGCTTGGTGGAACGGAAGTGGAAAGGGATCTTGGAGTCCTAGTGGACTCCAATATGAACATGAGTTGGCAGCGTGACGAAGCCATCAGAAAAGCTAATGGCACTTTATCATGCATCAGCAGATGCATGACGAACAGATCCAAGGAGGTGATACTTCGCCTCTATCAGGCGCTGGTCAGACCGTAGTTGGAATACTGTGTGCAGTTTTGGGCGCCACACTTCAAGAGGGATGTGGATAACCTGGAGAGGGTCCGGAGAAGGGCCACTCAAATGGTTAAGAACTTGCAGGCCAAGCCCTACGAGGAGAGACTAGGGCACCTGGACCTCTTCTTAACACTTGGCAGACCTCATGCTCTCAGCAGAGGCTACCACTGCTACAGGTTTCATCCAAATCAGACAAAAAACAACAAAGTTATAGATATTTAATTGATTCCCCATTATACCCTATGGCCAGATCTCTGAGGTGGCTCTGAAGCTTCGGAGCTGCTTTGGCTGGATCAAAGCGGGAACCAGTATGGAGCTCTGCATCAAATCCCTGGCATCTGAAGCAGCCAGATCCAAAGATGGATTGAATAGCTGCCTACTTGCACAGGCCTACTTTCTTGATGTTTTTCATTTTTCAGATCACTTTGTGAGAAATGAGTTTTCTCATAGATCCACTCATCTCCTAATCCTGCTTTCCAGGTTAACTAAATGCCTCATTTTTTAGGTTACCATGAAGGAATCTATGCCTCTGTGGTAGCCTATAGACTTTATTTAGGTGCTACTGCTGAAGCATGGTAACCTTTAGTTTTTTTGTACTCAAAAATTTTATGGACAAATTATACTTTTGTATGGAGAAGGTATAATGCAGGTATCAGATTAACGTGCTACAGTGATTTTGTTTTATTAAAGCACCTTGTGAAACATGTCTTTTGATTCCACTTCTCATGGCTATTAATTTTGTGAGCTTGGCACTAACCTTAGTTTTCATAATAAGATAAATCCTTTCTGGTATTCACAGTACATCTCAGTTTTCAAAGGAATACACAGAAGTGTAATTCCATAACTTTCCCACTTAGTAAACGTCAAAGACCTGATGCTTTTTCTATTATCAACTTCAGAGGACAAAGGCTCTTGGGGGATGTTTTCTTAGCACTAGAGTAATTAACTTAATGACATCTATACATGTATAAACATTTGCTAACAACAAAATGAGTTAGCCCAGGGATTTGCCCTTGGGGTCTTTAAGAGTTATTTGTGCAGAAGTGACCTTCTGGACTCCATGGCTGTGATTCTATGCATATGTATGTATGGAGAAGCCATGCAATTTAAGACCAAAAGATATAATTAGATTGTTTAATCTATTTTCTATAGCATAGTAAATTAAATTTCACCCACCTTTTCTGTTGAGCCCTACAACCTGTCTTCCAGAAACACTTGCAAACTAAGTCTGAACATAAAAAACAGCAAGAGATGGAGAGTTCACAACTTTCATTAGAATTTTTTTCCCCCATGGTTAATCGAACACAGTATTAAAACATGGTGGCTTATGTCTAATTTGAATTTGTCTGGTTTTCACTTCCACCTGTTCTTTTCATGACTTTCTTTACTAGATGGAAAGCACCTTAATACCATGTACATTTTTCCCATGAAGGAGAACTTAGAAATAATAGAAAGAGAACATTCAGAAGGAAAAACAATTTATCTGGACATGGGGAGGGGGAGGGGGGGGACTCATTTGATTGGCATTACAGGGTGCATTTTTTTGTTTTGTTTTTTGTTGTTGTTTTCTGGAGCAAAACAGAAAAATAAGTATTGTCATTCTATATTAACCTGTAATGTTTTGTTGAAGCCAAACTGAAATGTTTTGGTTTGGGTGCTCATATGATCACATGAAAGTCTTTCGTTTAACATTTTACTTCAACTTTCTGTTGGCGGGGGTGCTGTTAAAAATTGACTTTTTTCACAGAAAAAGTTGAATGATTTTGCTTTGAAAATTATAAAACAAAATGCAATGACATATTTCTTTTGAAAGTGTAACAATGAAGAATGTCAACATTTTAAATATTTTCCCTTATATTTATTTCACTATAAATATCTCTGTTACCAACTATTTCACTTATAATTTTGGTTTCTCCCCCAAATCACTGGCTTTAGGAAATGAGTTCCAATAAGGCTACCCATCTATTTAAAATTAAATACAGATGTAAATATGCACTCTCCCCACACCCCCAAATTTGTAGGCAACACAGGCAGCAAATGGATTCCTAGGTCCTCTCCACTGCACAGCAGCAGGAGATGCAACCATAGGGCGCATCCAGATGAGCCCGCATGTGCCTCCGGCAGCATCCCAAACTCCTTAGAGATGCTGCAAGAGGCACATGCAAAAATGAGAAAATGTTCCCCGTGCTGCAAATTTCCAGCGCAGGGGCAAAATTAGACCCCTGGATATCCAGGGTTCAAAAAAACCCGCAGAGAAAAAAAGTGGGCCAGGCATGGTTCTGTACTGTGACCTGAGGCAACCGGAGGCTAGATCCTCCACAGAGACACTGGTAGCAGCCAGTGTGCCAGCTGCAGGGAACTGGACCCAGCTTCCACTGCAGGTAAGTAAGGGGTAGGGAAGCTGGAGGAGGGGGGAGGGGACAATGGGGGGAACCCCTGCTGGCCCCACCCACTCCCCCAGCCCCTCAATCCCTGCCCCCAACCCCACCCTCATGGGAGAAAAAACAAAAAAACAGCCCCAGCAGCCCCAGCCTGGGCCCTGCTGCCCCCCACTGCCCTGTGTGGCCCAGCCCCACCCCAGCATCCTGGCAATTTAAAAAAAACCCCTCAACCCTGGCACTCATGGGCAGTTCCAGCTGCTGTTGGGGTCACTGCCCACCCCCACCCTGCACTGCACAGGGCCAGGTGTCAGCCCCAGCAGCCCAAGCCAGGACCTTCTGCCCCACACTGTCTGCTGCTGCCTGGTGCTGGAAGAGGCCCCAGAGCCCCTGGTCCTGCCATGAGTAGAGGCTTCTTTTTTCTTGTTTTTAAGTGCTGGAGGCTGGGATGGGAGAGCAGCCATCGGGGGGCTGGGTGTGCAAGCCAGGGGTAAGGCCAGGCAGGGTAGCCATTAGCGGGGTCTGGGGGAGAGGATGAAGCTGGGGGAAGCAGCCATTGCAGGGGCTGCAGGAGTGGGTGGGGCATGGGGCCAAGTGGGGCCGCAGTCCAGGGGGCTGGGGGAGCAAGCGGGGGTAGGGCATGTGGGCCCTGAAGGGGGAGATTGTAGCCCTTGAAGGGGCCATTTGGCTGCTGTTGGGGGGACTGTGGCCCCTGAGGGGGGGCTGTTTCCCCTGTTAGGGGGCTGTAACCCCTCTGGGGGGCTGAGGGCCCTGGCGGGGACAGTAAAACATATAGGTATTTAGAATTCACTTTATTATGATGATTGAGACACTGGTATGATAGAGGCTTCCAAATTACTTTAACATTGCCGATATGTCAATAAACATTGCCCAACCACAATCTCTCTCTCTCTCTCTCTCTCTCTCTCTATATATATATATAGATACACATAGTGATCTTTTGTTTTAATTGTGGAGGAACATGGATTTCAGGGTATTTTACAGAATGACTTTGGGATTTTTTATCAGGAATTTTTCAGTGTTCAAATAGGGAACACAAGAATTCCTGCTAGGGAGGCAAATGGCAGGACCCAGGCAGAGGAGCCTGCTCAGAGCTGGCACCTTGAACTTGTGCGGGCCGGGCGCGAGCCGGGCCCTTTTTCGTGCTGCACGCGGGCTGTGGCCAGCAGCCCGGGCACGCGGGGTCAGAGAGAGGGGCGCGACAAGCTAGAATTAGGCACAGACTCGTATCGGTAGTTTTAAAGATTGTTTACTTACACCAGAGATGGTCGTGGTGTAGGCTGGAAAACTTGCTTGAGTTGTGGTTACAGACAAAGACAACACGAACGGTCACGTGGAGATTGCTAGGCTCCATGGAAACAGAGCTCCGGATGCTCTGGGTGAGCGCACCACCAAAATTGGACTCGTAGATACGTCTTATAAAATTTTGTCGCTCGAAGACAGGAAGAGGTGGGCGATGGACCAAGTCACCAAACTCCTCTGAATCTCACACAGGGGTCTTTACTTCCCTGCCGTGTACCCAGAGTCCCCACGAGATGGATGTGGAGTCCTCTTTGGCTTGGGCGGAAACCGCTCAAGCCTCTTATACAGCTAACAGGCCAATCGTTAGCCGCCACGTGGAAATAATTTAGAATTAGCCAATAGCAGGACACAAATTTGCATGCGGGTGGCGGGAACTCTTTTGCACTGTGCATTTCTCTTGCAACTTGAGCAATGCACCCTGCAAAAGAAGCTGCAAATAGGCGGGAAACTCGTCCCTGCACTGGAGTTTTCCTCCGCAGCAGAAAACTCCACCGTGCAATGAAGTTGCAACCTGGCGGGGATAATTCTGGTGCCGAAGCACACACAAAATCATACCTTTGGGTTATGACAGAACTCAGCTGGCTGTGCCTGACCTCCTGGTCAGTTGGGGCCAAGAGAACATGCTTTGACAGTTCAAAGCAGGCCACCACACCTGGAACATCTTCCAGGCGATAGGTGCCCAGGTGACCGGGAAGGGGGCACACATGGCAGTAGTACCGTACAAAAGCCAGCTTTGCAGCCACAGTCCACTGGCAGCTGGCCCCGGGGGGCAGCAGGCTCTGTGCAGTCTCCATCCAGGTCTGGCAGGTTCACAGCAGGTCACAGCCAGGCAGCAGCTCCCACTGCCAGACTGCTGCAGTGAGTAAAGGGTGCAGGGAACTCTCAGGGCTGCTTCAACAGTCCAGCTGGCACAAGAGGTAGTGTCCCCAGGTACCAAGTGGCCGGGCCCAGAAGCTCGTATGTGTGGATGCGTCCATAGGGTTATAAGTTAAGAGTTTGTGGGTTGTGCATGGCCTTCAGACTGCCAATTGAATAAATAGTTCTGTTTTAGAGGTTTAGAAAACATTGCACATGTGAAATACCAGGATAGACCCAGAAAACAGAAACATTTTTAGTTCTTTAAGGCATCTGTTCATCCCTCAGCGTAAGCAGCGTAAGCAATGGAAGCACTAGAGCTATAGTTTCTTTTTCTTTCTTTTTTTTTTTTTTATGTTGGAGTCCCACTGTGTTGGATTGGCAGATGAGGGCCTTTTCATCTCCTTAGGCCCCTGGCCCATGTTATACTTAAGACATGATGAACCAGTTAATGACAAAGCAAGGAATAAGCCACAAAGTTATTACACATATTTTGTGTTATTATCACATTATTAATTTGAAACTTTGGGCAGGCTTGGAGCTGAAGCAGCTGAAGGAGCTCCCAGCTGCTGGGAGCCTGAATCAGCTGATGGCTTCTAACCATGGGGACTCACAGTATGTTCCTGTGATCAGGAGCCTCATCAGTTGATGGGGTTCCCTGCTGCTACTTGCCAGTGCAGGAGAAGCCCCACCATCACACCTCCTCCCAGGCACATGTGGCATGGCAGGAATGGAGATTGTGGGGATCATGCACAGATCCCATCACACTTTTATTTGCACCTCTGCCAGGTACTTTATTCTACCAAGTTTAAAATTCCCAGAGTTGTTGCCACCATTTGCTCTGTGTTCATTTGATTTGTATGTATGAATGCTTTTCTATTTTTACAATTAGTTTTGCTCCCCATCTCACTATCCTGCTGCCTCAGTTGTTCTCCTTATCTACTTCCCAACTTCCTAGCAAGCTCCTTGAGGTAGATTGAGAAGAAAAATGTTACTGTGTCAGTCTGAATTCAGACTCAAGATAGGCCAGGGACACTAACTAGTTCAGAGAGGTATGAGCTGTCATAAGTAACAGTCTACTTCATCAGAGTCATTGGTGGCAGTGAAAACCTATTTTGTTCAGGTCCAAATCATCATACAGCTCAGAGTCATGAAGTGCAAACATTTTCTATTGCTAACTCAGAGACTTTGAAAATATTTTCTGTATCAATCAGCCAGAACCCAACCCCTGACTGCTTCAAAACTAAGCCACACAAACTCATTTGACTTATACACAGGGGCAACAGCTGCACTGTAGGCAAGACCGTAGGAAACACTGCAAATAAGAGAGGGAGTCTGGGGTGAAATCCTAACCTCACTGTAGTGAATAGGAGTTTTGCCATTGGCTTCAATGGGGCCAGGATTTCACCCCTGATCTCTTTATTCTTATTTTAACTGTGTTATTTACCAGGGGAAAAGTTCAATTGCAGGCACGCAGTCAGCATATATTTACAACAAAGAGCAGAAGGGGGGAAAAGCAACACAAAGGATAATTTTAAAGAAAGACCTAGACCCTTTAGCTTTACACAAAGAAGGAAAGCACACAGGTTTCAACAGGATAAAAGCAGACTTTATTATGTAAAGAGATCTAAGGATGAAACAAAGAACTGTAATTGTACCTCCTATCTGTAAATCTGAGGTGGTGAAGGAAAAGAAAGTGGGTGGATGGTTAACAAGAATAGCTTGAAACTGTGCTTTGTTAACTGAGTAAAATTAGCTTGCTGAGAACCTTTATTTTCCACATAACTTTTAACGAGAGCATTATTTTACATATCTCAATGGTAGGGAGCCCATTTACAAATTGTAACAAGTAACCACTGAACTTGAACTAATTTTTTCTTCTGTTTTCCATTTCAGTTATTTAATTAATGCTGCTGCATTAGACTTGGCTTGAAGGTCTGTCAGCATTTCCATTATATACACCTAGAGCACTTTCACATGGATCTGTTAGAGGTCTCTAAAAATATACTGTAGGATCAAGCCTGACAAAAACTTGCAGTATGATGAAGTTTGTTTTTCTAATAAATATTTGAAAAAAAAACATATGGTAAATTTAATATGTTGGGAGGTCCAAATATAAATAAAACAGAAGTTTTCTATACTTTTCCCATCTGTATTTTAAATGCATGCATAAAATTGTCCATTTGTAATACAGATGAGTTAATATCTATAGTATGGCCATATTATTTTTACAAGCATATTAACAGAAATATGCTGCACTTGTCTCAGAAAAATGTTTGTGAGTACTAAGATAGTATATTAGAATAGCTTGTTGGTTTAAGTTAGACCTGAGAAAGGGTATTTGATGGCTGAAAGTTGTCCAGCAGCCATCCCAGCTATACAGTTGGTCTGATAAAAGATATCACAAAATTCATACTCACCTATTCATACTTTAATTTCTGCAAAGAAGCTATTGTGGTACATTGGGGTTAAAGAAAATGTATTATTATTTTAATAACTTTTAATAGGTTTTAGTATTTATAATATGGTAACACAGTGAGGGTGAGTCTAATTGTATAGGAATTACTAAATGTATAGTGTCATACTGTACCCACAATCCTGAATCCTTATTAAACCATTCCTTTTGCAGATGATGCTATACCCTGCAAGGTAAATTCTACAGGTATGTGTTTCCTTGGATTTTCTCTTAATAATGCTAAGCAACATGTTGGGGTTATTATTCGTTATAATAGACACCTTTGCATTTGTAAACCAGCAAAAAGTGACAGTAATGCCAGTCTGAAATGCTGCTTTCATGTTCAGAAGGGAAATTCCTTGGGTATATAGAGCCTCAGCCTCTCTTCATGCATGCATTTTGAGCTCCCTACTATTCTAGCTCTGCTCGGAGAAAAAGGGGGTGGCTTTTCTATGTATGCAAAAAGCTCCTTGGATTATGGAGACCATGGCATGTGTCACAAGATCCCTAAGGTTGTTTTATCTTATGTTGAAAGCTAAACTGGCCTGAATCCCACCTCAAAATGAAAGAGCAGGCAAAGGTAATGGACAGGTACCTTCCCCCTTCCCGTCACTCTTTTGTGCTGAGCACTGGTTGGCCAAACCCAAGCATCAGGCCCTAAGGGCCTAACTTGTATTACATGAAATTATAAAATTATTATAGAATATAAATTATAAAAATGTTATATTATAATACTGGGTGAGAATGAAGGTCTTATCAAGGAGGAGTTACTGATTCCAGGTCCTGATGCTAGCTGAATGTATTTTTCATGAGTTTCACTCATTTTCAAAAGGTTTGAGTTCACTCTAATTTATTCAGCAGATCCAACCTTAGAGGAGGAAATCCCAGTGTTATTAAATTCAAGGATTCAAAGAAAAGAAGGTAAAAAACACATTCCTTCAGAAAAAAAAATCAGTTGATTAATACTGATGGGCCCTCTAATCAATTTAATATTAAGATTAATCTGAATATATATAATACATGAAAAACTGCTTAAAAGCTGCAACTTCAGAAACCCAAATATATTTTTTTATTCTTGAAAGGGTTTGAGGTCTTCTCTTGGAGCACAGAGAAAGTCTATTTTGCTCTGATTTAAGTACATATGTAGTTCTTATTCTCTAAAGAATTTCTCTTCCAGATGCTCAAAGTAAGTAATCCTTTCTCTAGCATTGAGACTCTCCAGGGTTTTGTAATTCAGAGACTGCAAAAAAACCCCCAAACAATAAAATAAAAATTGATCCTAACAGAAGCTCTCTGCCTCATAATACCTATATTTGAATATCCCATATTGCTTCTTCATATTCTTGGAATATTTCCAAACATGTTTTTGCATTTAATTACCACTTCCATCTATTACATACACACATATCATCATCATCTCCTCTCATTGTTTCAAGTTCTCTTTCATTACTTTAGCCCAGCTGTTCTGCCCAGTTCTCACTGTTCAATATTGTTGTAGTCTGTGGTTTGAATGGAATACAGAAATTGCTTTCCCATGTTAAGGAAAAATATAAAACTGACACTACTAAACTGAGATGCTGCTACACATCCAGTTCATCCTGGGTCCCATAATGTACTTCTCTTATGCTCCTAAAATGATATTGTCAGGTTAAAGTCGGCCCAGAATGGAAGCTTTTCAAAAGTTTGATAACTTTTTCTTATGAAAATCAATGTAATTATTATCAAGATTTCTTTCTTGCACATCTGCCAATCAAGACCTCTACTATTGGACTTGTAACTAAAATTCTTCCTTTCCATTGTGGTTTTTATGCATATTTCCTAAACAAAAAAGGAAAGCACAAAGTAAACAAGCAGCATTAAAATAATTAAAAAGTAAATTAGGGATATTGCAATTCTGCTCCCTTTCAATAGTATGAACTAATGGTTACTAGTATGGCTGGTAAGAACTAGCAGTGATAGTTAAAATTTCCTAAAACTTTCTAAGACCCATATTGTTAATTAATTATTTAGCTGATTTTAACCATCTGAGTTTTCTAAAACAAATTTGGCTCCGGATGTGGGTTCTAGCCATGCTCTCATTCTGTCTCTGGGAAATTAAAATACTACTTCATTTCTTCCCCAATTGGAATCACTGTGGGCATCCACATGTGCACGTTACTGGATTCAACTAACTAGCTAGACAGATAGTGTCACCATCTACACATGCGCCCCTATTAGGCCAGAGTAAACTAATTACCTCCACCATAACATAGTACCGCCCAATACAAGTTCTATCCTATTTACTAATTCTATTTACTCAGCTACAATACACATTTTGATGGTAACCAGGGCTGAGTGGAGCACATTTAGGGGGTTGCCTGGCACCTGACACCACACTATAGCACCCTCATACCCCACCCAGCCCCTCCATAGCACACTGAGCCAGGGTAGAGCAGCTTTGGGCTGATATGCTGACTCTCCAGGCTCCTAACCAGCTGGGGTGCACTGCCTTGCTTCAATGTACTGCAGTCCTAGGTGCACATGAAAACACTGCACCCAAGAGCAACAAAATCTAGAGCAACTTATGCCAGAGCTTATTCAGGCACACTAATTGATTATGTAGATGTACCCACTCACATTTGTTGAAAACATGTAGGGCATGTCCACATGAGTGTGCACGTGCATCTTGCAGCATCTCAAACCCCTTTGAGATGCTGCAAGATGCACATGTGGGAACAAAAAAATGTTCCTCATGCTGCAAGTTTACAGTGCCGGGGCAAAATTAGACCCATGGATATCCAGGGGTCAAAAAAAAAAAAAAAAAAAGCGTCGCAGAACAGCGAGGCAACCCAGGAGTCAAGCCTCCAAGAGGAACACTTTGGTTTCTGACCAGAGTGTCTCTGAAGTGCTCCTGCTGCCCCCAGCACTGTCAAAGGTAAGTTAGGGACACAGGGTGGGTGGGTACGAGTAGTGGCAGGGGAATGCTGGGGGGGGGGTGTCAGAAGTGGAGGTGGTTGTCAGGGGCT
>NW_005843018.1:201776-205062 GCF_000455745.1 Alligator sinensis
GGCCTCTGCAGCGCTGGCAGCAGCAGGCAAGTGGGGCTGTGGCTGTGCTGCAGACACAGCAGGCAGTGAGACAGCACTGTGAGACCCAGGCTCCATACATGCTGAATTGACCCAGCCCGGCCCACTGCTGCATGACCTTGGATGGGCTGGGCTGAATCCATTCAGCATATACAGAGCCCAGGTCACATAGCACTGCGTTGCTACCTGCTGTGCCTGCAGCAGAGCCACAGCCCCACTTGCCTGCTACTGCCAGTGCCGCAGTTTCCTGGTAGGGGGGCAGGCATATGGCTGCCCCAGAGCTGTCCCCAGGGGTGTGTGGGACCAGGGGGTGGCAAGTGGTGGGGGGATGGAGGGGACGATCAGTTGGAGCATGAAACCAGTGGCGTGTGGTAGCCACAGCAGAGCTGGCAGTGCACAGTGAGACCTGACCCAGCTCAGCCCAATGCAGCTCACTAGCCCGGCTTTGCAACAGCGTGGGACGTGCGGCTCCAGGAGGTGCAACTCCTATGCAAATGCATACTAGCTGCATGGCCTGGGCAGGATTGGGCTCGCAAGGTGCATTTTCCATGAGGCTCAGGTGCACCTGAGCCTCATGGAAAATTCACCCTGCCAGTCCGACCCAACCTGATCCAGGCCAGGCTGCGCAGCTAGCATGTGTTTGCAAAGGAGTCATGCCTCCCAGAGCCACAATTCCCACTCCAGTGCAAAGCCGGCCTAGCAAGCCGCACTGGGTTGGGTTCCACCATATGCCTCCTCCCCGCAGGCACCATGGGGCAAGCAGTGCTGCCACCAGAGGCAGGACCCAATAGAATCCAGAGGGACAGCATGCTGAGCCAATCTGTGTCCTGCCGGCACTGGAGCAGCTGGTACTGCCAGGCCGGGCTGGTTCCATGGCAGCAGAACCCAGTGCGGCACACAGTGACCATGTGTCACACTGAGCTAGGTCCTGCCACCATGGAACCAGCCTGGCCTGGTGGTGTGAGTACCCCCAGTGCTGGCAGGACCTAGCTTCATAGTTGGTAGGGTCAGAAAGGACCTGAGCAGATCATCAAGTCCAACCCCCTGCTGTGGCAGGAAAAAGTACTGGGGTCAAATGACCCCAGCAAGGTGTTCGTCTAACCTCTTGAAGACCCCCAGGGTAGGAGCCAGCACCACTGCTCTTGGAACTTAGTTCCAGGTCCTAGCCGCCCTGACAGTAAAGTGGTGCCTCCTGATGTCTAGTCTGAATCTACCCTCTGCCAGCTTGTGACCGTTATTTGTAGTCACTCCTGGTAATGCTTGGGGGAACAGGGACTCCCCCAATGCCTGCTGGTCCCCTCTGACTAGTTTGTAACAGGACACTAGATCCCCCCTCAGCCGTCTCTTGTGGAGGCTGAACAGGTTCAGGTCCCATAGCCTCTCCTTGTAGGGCCTGCCCTGCTGCCCCCTGATCATGCAAGTGGCCCTCCTCTGAACCCTCTCAATGCTGTCCACATCCCTCCCGAAGTGCAGCGCCCAGAACTGGACGCAGTACTCCAACCAGTACTGAGCAGTGCTGCACAGAGGGGGAGGATCACCTCCTTGGACCTGCTCGAGATGCATCTGTGGATGCATGACAAGGTGCGGTTGGCCTTCCTGACTGCTTCCCCACAACGCCGGCCCATGTTCATTTTGGCATCAATAATGATTCCAATATCCTTTTCTGCACTGACAAGAAGGGAGTTCCCCAGCCTATAGGTATGCTGCTGGTTCTTCCTTCCCAAGTGCAGCACCTTGCACTTGTCAGTGTTGAAACCCATCCTGTTCTCATCCGCCCACCCCTGTAACCTGTCTAGGACTGATTGCAGCCTATTCCTCCCTTCTAGCATGCCCACACACCCCCACATCTTAGTGTTGTCAGCAAATTTGAACAGGGTGCTTTTTGCCCCCTTGTCCAAGTCACTGATGAAGATGTTGAACAGCGCGGGTCCACCACCACTCTCTGGGTGCAGCCCTCCAGCCAGTTAGTGACCCATTTGACTGTGTAGTTGTCAACGCCACAGTCCCCTAGTTTATCAATGAGAATGGGGTGAGAGACAGTGTCGAAGGCCTTCCTGAAATCCAGAAAGACTACGTCCACTGCTACCCCTGCATCTAAGGATTTTGTGATCTGGTCATAAAAGGCCACCAGGTTGATCTGACAGGACCTGCCTCTAATGAACCCATGTTGGTTGACCTTATGCATAACCTCGTCCACTGCTACCCCTGCATCTAAGGATTTTGTGATCTGGTCATAAAAGGCCACCAGGTTGATCTGACAGGACCTGCCTCTAATGAACCCATGTTGGTTGCCCTTATGCATAACCTCCCCTGCTGGCCCCTTGTGGCCATGCTCCAGGATAATTCTCTCAAAAAGCTTACCCAGGATCAAGGTAAGACTAACTGGCCTATAGTTTCCTGGGTCCTCCTTCCTCCCTTTTTTGAAAATGGGAACCACACTGGCCCTTTTCCAGTCCTCTAGCACCACACCAGATCACCACGAGTGCTCATAAAGCCATGCCAGGGATCCTGCAATGACCTCTGCTAATTCCCTCAGCACTCTGGGGTGGAGGTCATCAGAACCAGATGATTTAAATACATCCAGTCCCTCCAGAAGTTCCCTGACTAGATCCTCACTGACCCTAGGCCTGGGTGTGCCTCCCCCAGGGCCTGAGGGGGTCCCGGTGGGCGGACTGATCTGGTCCCTGCTCAAGAAAATGGAGGCAAAGATATCATTAAATAGGTTAGCCTTGTTGTCTGGTGTGACAACCAGATTTCCTAGCGTGTCTTGCACAGACCCCACGTTACCCAGTACCTTTTTTTTGCCCCCTATGTATTTAAAAAAGGACTTCTTATTGTCCTTGATCTGGATAGCTAGTCCCAGTTCCATCTCTGCCTTGGCCTTCCTGACCGCCCCCCTGCAGCCCCGAGCAACCGAGGTATAGTCCTCCCTGGTGATAGCCCCTCCTTTCCATTGGGTGTACACCTCCTTTTTAGCTAGGAGACTTTCCCGTATGCTTTTGGTGAGCCATGGGGGCTTTTGAGCCCTCTTGGCCCCTTTGATCCTTGTTGGGATTACCTCCCTTTGGGCTTGGAAGATCATTTCCTTAAGGAACAACCACTCTTCTTGGACACCCGACTCCCATCCCCTCCAGGACCTCAGTACGTCCCCAACTATTCGTCTTACCTCATTGAAATCCACCCTCCTGAAGTCCAGGGCTTCTGCTTTGCTGCAGGCTTTTGCCACCTTGTGCTGGATGGTGAATTCCAGCAGGCGATGATTGCTGTC